>NW_026292522.1:0-15673 GCF_023091745.1 Budorcas taxicolor
AATCTTAACCCTATCAATTCTATCCATTATAATCGGAGGCTGAGGAGGATTAAACCAAACCCAACTACGAAAAATTATAGCTTACTCATCAATTGCCCACATAGGCTGAATAACAGCAATTTTACCATACAATCCCACCATAACATTACTAAACCTAATCATTTACATCATCATAACTTCCACCATATTTACACTATTTATAGCCAACTCAACCACAACCACTCTATCACTATCACACACATGAAACAAAACACCCATCATAACTATTCTAATTCTCATTACCCTCCTATCAATAGGAGGACTCCCCCCACTATCAGGATTTATGCCAAAATGAATAATTATTCAAGAAATGACAAAAAACAATAGCATTATCCTACCTACCTTCATAGCAATTACAGCACTACTAAACCTATATTTCTACATACGACTGGCATATTCCACCACACTTACTATGTTCCCTTCCACAAACAACATAAAAATAAAATGACAATTCTCAACCATAAAACGAATAACCCTCCTACCAACAATAACCGTATTGTCCACTATACTACTACCACTTACACCAATTCTCTCAATCCTAGAATAGGAATTTAGGTTAAATAGACCAAGAGCCTTCAAAGCCCTAAGCAAGTATAATTTACTTAATTCCTGATAAGGACTGCAAGATCATATCTTACATCAATTGAATGCAAATCAACTACTTTAATTAAGCTAAATCCTCACTAGATTGGTGGGTCCCACCCCCACGAAACTTTAGTTAACAGCTAAATACCCTAAATAACTGGCTTCAATCTACTTCTCCCGCCGCAAGAAAAAAAAGGCGGGAGAAGCCCCGGCAGAGTTTGAAGCTGCTCCTTTGAATTTGCAATTCAATATGTTAATTCACTACAGGACCTGGTAAAAAGAGGAATCAAACCTCTATTCTTAGATTTACAGTCTATTGCTTTACTCAGCCATTTTACCCATGTTCATAAACCGCTGATTATTTTCAACTAATCATAAAGATATCGGTACCCTTTATCTTCTATTTGGTGCCTGAGCCGGCATAGTAGGAACCGCTCTGAGCTTACTAATTCGTGCTGAGTTAGGCCAACCCGGAACTCTACTTGGAGATGACCAAATCTACAACGTAATTGTAACTGCACACGCATTCGTAATAATCTTCTTTATAGTAATGCCTATTATAATTGGAGGGTTTGGCAACTGGCTAGTTCCTCTAATGATTGGAGCCCCTGATATAGCATTCCCTCGGATAAATAATATAAGTTTTTGGCTCCTCCCCCCTTCTTTCCTATTACTCCTAGCATCCTCTATAGTCGAAGCCGGAGCAGGGACGGGTTGAACCGTATATCCCCCTCTAGCAGGTAATCTAGCCCACGCAGGAGCCTCAGTAGACCTGACCATTTTCTCCCTACACCTAGCAGGTGTTTCCTCAATTTTAGGAGCCATTAATTTTATTACAACTATTATTAACATAAAACCTCCCGCAATATCACAATACCAGACCCCCCTGTTCGTGTGATCTGTACTGATCACTGCCGTACTACTCCTCCTCTCACTTCCTGTATTAGCAGCTGGCATCACAATATTACTAACAGACCGAAACCTGAATACAACTTTCTTTGACCCAGCAGGAGGAGGAGACCCTATCTTATATCAACACTTATTCTGATTTTTTGGACACCCCGAAGTATATATTCAAATTTTACCTGGCTTTGGAATAATCTCCCACATCGTAACCTACTATTCAGGAAAAAAAGAGCCATTTGGATATATAGGAATAGTATGAGCCATAATATCAATTGGATTTCTAGGATTTATTGTATGAGCCCATCATATATTCACAGTCGGAATAGACGTCGATACACGAGCTTACTTTACATCCGCTACTATAATTATTGCTATCCCAACCGGAGTAAAAGTCTTTAGTTGGCTAGCAACACTTCACGGAGGAAATATCAAATGATCCCCCGCTATAATATGAGCCCTAGGCTTCATTTTCCTTTTTACAGTTGGAGGACTAACTGGAATTGTTTTAGCCAACTCCTCCCTTGACATCGTTCTCCACGACACATACTATGTGGTAGCACATTTCCACTACGTACTATCAATAGGAGCTGTATTCGCTATCATAGGAGGATTTGTACATTGATTTCCCTTATTCTCAGGCTACACCCTTAATGACACATGAGCCAAAATCCATTTCGCAATTATATTTGTAGGTGTTAACATGACCTTCTTCCCACAACATTTCTTAGGGCTATCTGGTATACCACGACGATACTCCGATTACCCAGACGCATATACAATATGAAACACTATTTCATCTATAGGCTCATTCATCTCACTAACGGCAGTAATATTAATGACTTTTATCATCTGAGAAGCATTTGCATCCAAACGGGAAGTCTTAACCGTGGACCTAACCACAACAAATCTAGAATGACTAAACGGATGCCCTCCACCATATCACACATTTGAAGAACCTACATACATTAACCTAAAATAAGAGAGGAAGGAATTGAACCCCCTATTATCGGTTTCAAGCCAACACCATAACCACTATGTCTCTCTCAATAAACGAGATGTTAGTAAAACATTACATAACCTTGTCAAGATTAAATTACAGGTGAAAGTCCCGTACATCTCATATGGCATATCCCGTACAGCTAGGCTTTCAAGACGCAACATCACCCATCATAGAAGAACTGCTACACTTTCACGATCACACTCTGATAATTGTTTTCCTAATTAGCTCACTAGTACTCTATATTATCTTACTGATACTAACAACAAAACTAACCCATACCAGCACCATAGACGCACAAGAAGTAGAAACAATCTGAACCATTCTACCAGCCATTATTCTGATTATAATTGCTCTCCCATCCCTACGAATTCTATACATAATAGACGAAATCAACAACCCATCTCTCACAGTAAAGACCATAGGACATCAATGATACTGAAGTTATGAGTACACAGACTATGAAGACTTAAGCTTCGACTCCTATATAATTCCAACATCAGAATTGAAACCTGGAGAACTACGATTACTAGAAGTAGATAACCGAGCTGTATTACCTATAGAAATAACAATTCGAATACTAATCTCCTCCGAAGACGTTTTACACTCATGAGCAGTTCCCTCTCTAGGACTAAAAACAGACGCAATTCCAGGCCGTTTAAATCAAACAACCCTCATATCAACTCGTCCAGGCCTATTTTACGGCCAATGCTCAGAAATCTGCGGATCAAATCATAGTTTCATACCAATCGTTCTCGAACTAGTCCCATTAGAATATTTTGAAAAGTGATCTGCATCAATGTTATAAGTCATCAAGAAGCTATGCCAGCATTAACCTTTTAAGTTAAAGACCGAGAGCACAACACTCTCCTTGATGACATGCCACAACTAGACACATCAACGTGACTCACGACAATTCTATCAATATTTTTAGTCCTCTTTATTGTTCTCCAATTAAAAATCTCAAAACACGATTTCTACTATAACCCAAAATTAATAACAACAAAAACGCCAAAACAAGACGCCCCTTGAGAAACAAAATGAACGAAAATCTATTTACCTCTTTCATTACCCCTGTAATTCTAGGCCTCCCCCTTGTTACTCTCGTCATTATATTCCCTAGCTTACTATTTCCTACATCAAACCGACTAATTAATAACCGCCTTATCTCCCTCCAACAATGAGCACTTCAACTCATGTCAAAACAAATAATAAGCACTCACAACACCAAAGGACAAACATGAACATTGATATTAATGTCCCTAATTCTATTTATTGGGTCTACAAATTTATTAGGCTTATTACCCCATTCATTTACACCAACCACACAACTATCAATAAATTTAGGCATGGCTATTCCCCTATGAGCAGGGGCCGTAGTTACAGGCTTCCGCAACAAAACCAAAGCATCACTCGCCCACTTCCTACCACAAGGAACACCTACCCCACTAATCCCAATACTGGTAATTATCGAAACCATCAGCCTCTTCATCCAACCAGTAGCCCTTGCCGTACGATTAACAGCCAACATCACAGCAGGGCACTTATTAATTCACTTAATCGGAGGAGCTACCCTTGCATTATTAAATATCAATACCACAACAGCACTTATTACATTTACTATTTTAGCTCTACTAACAATCCTCGAATTCGCAGTAGCTATAGTTCAAGCCTACGTATTCACCCTCCTAGTTAGCTTATATCTGCACGACAATACATAATGACACACCAAACCCACGCCTATCACATAGTAAACCCAAGTCCCTGACCCCTCACAGGAGCACTATCTGCCCTCCTAATAACATCTGGCCTCATCATGTGATTTCACTTCAATTCAACAGCTCTACTGACCCTAGGCCTAACAACAAACATACTTACAATATACCAATGATGACGAGATGTAATCCGAGAAAGTACCTTTCAAGGCCACCATACTCCTGCTGTCCAAAAAAGCCTTCGCTACGGAATAATCCTCTTCATCGTCTCCGAAGTCCTATTCTTCACTGGCTTCTTCTGAGCCTTCTATCACTCAAGCCTTGCTCCTACACCCGAATTAGGCAGCTGCTGACCCCCAACAGGCATTCACCCACTTAACCCCTTAGAAGTCCCACTACTCAACACCTCTGTCCTTCTAGCCTCAGGAGTCTCCATTACCTGAGCCCACCACAGCCTCATAGAAGGGAACCGTAACCACATGCTACAAGCCTTATTCATCACCATTACGTTAGGCGTATACTTTACACTTCTACAAGCATCAGAATACTATGAAGCTCCCTTTACAATCTCAGACGGAGTTTACGGCTCAACTTTCTTCGTAGCTACAGGATTCCACGGCCTCCATGTCATTATTGGATCTACTTTCTTAATTGTCTGCTTCCTCCGCCAACTAAAATTTCACTTTACCTCCAATCACCATTTCGGCTTCGAAGCCGCTGCCTGATATTGACACTTCGTAGACGTAGTATGACTTTTCCTCTATGTTTCCATCTACTGATGAGGCTCATGTTCTTTTAGTATTAATTAGTACAACTGACTTCCAATCAGTTAGCTTCGGCCTAACCCGAAAAAGAACAATAAACCTTATAATTACCCTCCTAACTAACTTTACACTAGCTACATTGCTCGTGACCATCGCATTCTGACTCCCCCAACTAAACGTATACTCAGAAAAAACAAGCCCATACGAATGTGGATTCGACCCCATAGGATCTGCTCGCCTTCCTTTCTCCATAAAATTCTTTCTAGTAGCTATCACATTCCTCCTCTTCGATCTAGAAATTGCACTACTTCTACCACTACCATGGGCCTCACAAACAACTAACCTTAACACAATGCTTACTATATCCCTTCTCCTAATTTTCCTACTAGCCACAAGCCTAGCCTATGAATGAACCCAAAAAGGATTAGAATGGACCGAATATGGTACTTAGTTTAAACCAAAATAAATGATTTCGACTCATTAGATTATGATCAAACTCATAAGTACCAAATGTCCCTCGTATACATAAATATTATAATAGCATTCATAGTATCTCTCACGGGATTACTAATGTATCGATCTCACCTAATATCCTCCCTCCTATGCCTGGAAGGAATAATATTGTCCTTATTCGTTATAGCTACCCTAATAATCCTAAACTCACACTTCACTTTAGCCAGTATAATACCCATTATTCTACTAGTTTTCGCAGCCTGCGAAGCAGCACTAGGCCTATCCTTGCTAGTAATGGTATCAAACACATACGGCACCGACTACGTACAAAACCTTAATCTGCTACAATGCTAAAATACATTATTTCCACAATAATACTTATACCCCTAACCTGGCTATCAAAAAATAACATAATCTGAATTAACTCCACACTCCACAGCTTACTAATTAGCCTTACAAGCCTACTCCTTATAAACCAATTTGGCGATAACAGCCTCAACTTCTCATTAACTTTCTTCTCCGACTCCTTATCTACACCACTACTTATTCTAACCATATGACTCCTCCCCTTAATACTTATAGCTAGCCAGCATCACCTATCAAAAGAAAACCCAGCCCGAAAAAAATTCTTCATCTCAATACTAATCCTATTACAACTATTTCTAATTATGACATTCTCTGCTACAGAACTAATTCTCTTTTATATTATATTTGAAGCAACACTAGTTCCCACACTCATTATTATTACCCGATGAGGGAACCAAACAGAACGCCTAAATGCCGGTCTCTACTTCTTGTTTTATACACTAGCAGGATCCCTACCCTTACTAGTTGCACTAATCTATATTCAAAACACAATAGGATCCCTAAACTTCCTAATTCTACAATACTGAGTACAACCAATACCCAGCTCCTGATCCAACACCTTCATGTGACTAGCATGCATAATAGCCTTTATAGTAAAAATACCACTATACGGACTTCATCTCTGACTACCCAAAGCCCACGTAGAAGCCCCAATTGCAGGCTCCATAGTTCTTGCAGCAATCCTACTAAAACTAGGAGGATACGGCATGTTACGAATTACGCTTCTCCTAGATCCAATCACCGACTTTATAGCATACCCATTCATCATGCTATCACTATGAGGCATAATCATAACCAGCTCAATTTGCCTTCGTCAAACGGACCTGAAATCACTCATCGCGTACTCCTCTATTAGCCACATGGCACTTGTCATCGTTGCAATCCTAATCCAAACACCCTGAAGCTACATAGGAGCCACCGCCCTGATAATTGCCCACGGCCTTACATCCTCTATACTTTTCTGCCTAGCAAATTCTAACTACGAACGAATTCACAGCCGTACAATAATCTTAGCCCGCGGCCTACAAACACTTCTTCCACTAATAGCCACCTGATGACTCCTAGCAAGTCTAACCAACCTGGCTCTACCCCCAACAATCAACCTAATCGGAGAACTATTTGTAGTAATATCGACTTTTTCATGATCTAATATCACAATTATTCTAATAGGACTTAACATAGTAATCACTACTCTCTACACCCTCTATATACTAATCACAACACAACGGGGCAAATACACTCATCATATCAATAACATTTCACCTTCCTTCACACGAGAAAATGCACTCATATCACTACACATACTACCACTACTGCTTCTATCCCTAAACCCAAAAATTATCCTAGGACCCCTATACTGTAAATATAGTTTAAAAAAACATTAGATTGTGAATCTAACAATAGAAGCCTATCACCTTCTTATTTACCGAAAAAGTATGCAAGAACTGCTAATTCTATGCTCCCATGCCTGACAACATGGCTTTTTCAAACTTTTAAAGGATAGCAGTTATCCATTGGTCTTAGGAACCAAAAAATTGGTGCAACTCCAAATAAAAGTAATAAACCTGTTCCCATCCCTCACACTAACTACCCTAATCCTACTAACCGTACCCATCATGACAACTAGTCTTAGCACCCACAAATTCACCAATTACCCACTTTACGTAAAAACAACCATTTCATACGCCTTTATCACTAGTATAATTCCCACTATAATATTTATTCATACAGGACAAGAAATAATTATTTCAAACTGACACTGACTAACCATCCAAACCCTCAAACTATCTCTCAGCTTCAAAATAGATTACTTCTCGACAATATTTATCCCAGTATCACTATTCGTCACATGATCCATCATAGAATTCTCAATATGATACATACATTCCGACCCCAACATCAACCAATTTTTTAAGTACTTACTCTTATTTCTTATCACAATACTCATCCTCGTCACTGCAAATAACATCTTTCAACTATTCATTGGCTGAGAAGGAGTCGGAATTATATCATTTCTACTAATTGGATGGTGATACGGACGAGCAGACGCAAACACAGCAGCTCTACAAGCAATCCTATATAACCGCATTGGCGACATCGGATTTATCCTAGCAATAGCATGATTCCTAATTAACCTCAACACTTGAGACCTTCAACAAATCTTCTTACTAAAACCAGAGAACTCAAATCTACCTCTAATAGGACTAATTCTAGCCGCAACCGGAAAATCCGCACAATTTAGCCTGCACCCATGATTACCCTCCGCAATAGAGGGTCCGACACCTGTCTCAGCATTACTCCACTCAAGTACAATAGTAGTAGCAGGTATTTTCTTACTAATCCGCTTTTATCCATTAACAGAAAACAATAAACTCATCCAATCTACTATACTATGCCTAGGAGCCATTACCACACTATTTACAGCAATATGTGCCCTCACCCAAAATGACATTAAAAAAATCATCGCCTTCTCTACATCCAGCCAACTCGGCCTTATGATAGTAACAATTGGAATTAACCAGCCTCACCTAGCACTTCTTCACATCTGCACCCACGCTTTCTTCAAAGCCATATTATTTCTATGCTCCGGCTCCATCATCCACAATCTAAATAACGAACAAGATATTCGAAAAATAGGAGGCCTATTTAAAGCCATACCATTCACCGCAACAGCCCTTATTATTGGCAGCCTTGC
Source organism: Budorcas taxicolor (assembly GCF_023091745.1). Lineage (NCBI taxonomy): Eukaryota > Metazoa > Chordata > Mammalia > Artiodactyla > Bovidae > Budorcas > Budorcas taxicolor. Next base: position 8,521 of record NW_026292522.1, read on the forward strand.
ACTAACAGGAATACCTTTCCTCACCGGATTCTACTCCAAAGATCTAATTATTGAATCCGCCAACACGTCATATACCAACGCCTGAGCCCTCTTAATAACACTAATCGCCATCTCCTTCACAGCTATCTACAGTACCCGTATTATTTTCTTCACACTCCTAGGACAACCCCGATTCCCAACCCTTATTTCTATTAATGAAAACAACCCATTCCTAATTAACTCAATTAAACGCTTACTAATCGGAAGTCTTTTCGCAGGATTCATCATTTCTAACAACATCCCCCCAACAACCATTCCCCAAACAACTATACCCTACTACCTAAAAATCACCGCCCTAACAATTACAATCCTAGGCTTTATTCTAGCACTAGAAATTAACAACATAACCCACTACTTAAAGTTCAATTACCCATCAAACATATTCAAATTTTCTAACCTACTAGGATATTATCCCACAGTCATACACCGCTTAACCCCCTATATAAATCTAACAATAAGCCAAAAATCAGCATCCTCCCTTCTAGACCTAACCTGACTAGAAACCATTATACCAAAAACCATCTCACTAACCCAAATAAAAACATCTATCATAATCACAAACCAAAAAGGCTTAATTAAATTATATTTCCTTTCCTTCCTAATTACGATTTTCACTAGCACAATTCTACTTAATTTCCACGAGTAATCTCTATAATCACCACTACACCAATTAATAAAGATCAACCAGTAACAATAACTAATCAAGTACCATAGCTGTACAAAGCAGCAATCCCCATGGCCTCCTCACTAAAAAACCCAGAATCCCCTGTATCATAAATTACCCAATCCCCCATACCATTAAACTTAAACACAATCTCCACCTCCTTATCCTTCAACACATAGTAAATTATAAAAAACTCCATCAACAAACCAGTAATAAACGTTCCTAAAACAACCTTATTAGAAACCCAAACCTCAGGATACTGCTCAGTAGCCATAGCTGTCGTATAACCAAAAACCACCATTATACCCCCTAAATAAACTAAAAAAACCATTAAACCTAAAAAAGAACCACCATAATTTAACACAATACCACACCCAACCCCACCACTCACAATCAATCCCAACCCCCCATAAATAGGCGAAGGTTTTGAAGAAAACCCTACAAAGCCCATCACAAAAATTACACTTAAAATAAATACAATGTACATAATCATTATTCCTGCATGGAATCTAACCATGACTAATGATATGAAAAACCATCGTTGTTATTCAACTACAAGAACACTAATGATCAACATCCGAAAAACTCACCCACTAATAAAAATCGTAAACAACGCACTCATTGACCTCCCAACTCCATCAAACATCTCATCATGATGAAACTTTGGATCCCTCCTAGGCACTTGCTTAGCTCTACAAATCTTAACAGGCCTATTCCTAGCAATACACTACACATCCGATACAACAATAGCATTCTCCTCTGTAACCCACATTTGTCGAGACGTAAACTATGGCTGAATCATCCGATATATGCACGCAAACGGAGCATCAATATTTTTTATCTGCCTATTTATGCATGTAGGACGAGGCCTATATTACGGATCATATACCTTCTTAGAAACATGAAACATCGGAGTAATTCTCCTATTTACAACAATAGCCACAGCATTCATAGGCTATGTCCTACCATGAGGACAGATATCATTCTGAGGAGCAACAGTCATTACCAACCTCCTCTCGGCAATCCCATACATTGGCACCAACCTAGTTGAATGAATCTGAGGGGGATTTTCAGTAGACAAAGCCACCCTCACCCGATTCTTCGCTTTCCACTTCATCCTCCCATTTATCATTGTAGCTCTCACCATAATCCACTTAATTTTCCTCCACGAAACAGGATCCAACAACCCCACAGGAATTCCATCAGACACAGACAAAATTCCATTTCACCCTTATTACACCATCAAGGACATCCTAGGCATCATACTATTAATCCTCATCCTCATATCACTAGTACTATTCACTCCCGACCTACTCGGAGACCCGGATAATTATACTCCAGCAAACCCACTCAGTACACCCTCCCACATTAAGCCAGAATGGTATTTCCTATTTGCATACGCAATCCTACGATCAATCCCCAATAAACTGGGAGGAGTCCTAGCCTTAGTCCTTTCCATCTTGATCTTAACACTCGTACCCTTCCTCCACACATCCAAACAACGAAGCATAATGTTCCGACCAATCAGCCAATGCATATTCTGACTTTTAATAGCAGACCTATTAACACTTACATGAATCGGAGGACAACCGGTTGAACACCCCTACATCACCATCGGACAATTAGCATCCATCATATATTTCCTCATCATCCTGGCAATAATACCACTAGCCAGCACCATCGAAAACAATCTCCTGAAATGAAGACAAGTCTTTGTAGTAAAATTAATACGCTGGTCTTGTAAACCAGAAAAGGAGAACAATTAACCTCCCTAAGACTCAAGGAAGAAGCGATAGCCTCACCATCAACACCCAAAGCTGAAGTTCTACTTAAACTATTCCCTGAACCACTATTAATTGCGTCTATTGATATACCCCCAAAAACACTAAGAACCTCCCCAGTATTAAATCCGCTAAAATTTTTAAACATACGACACAAATCTCCCACTCTATAAGCTTGCACGTGTAACAACATGCTTAATAACTCACCTCAATAGACACATGTACGAGTACTACACACAGACACACCATGTCATTTGCCCAAACATACCCACTAACACTCATACAATGTAAACATGATATGCGTCTAGCACACCACATGATCCATCCTATATGTATGAATATATACACTGAAGTAATATAATAAAAACATACATAAATGCAGTATACTACATGACCTACTTTGTGTGCAGTATGTACATTATAATTAATGTAATAAAGACATACTATGTATATATTACATTACATGATCTACCCCATGCATATAAGCATGTACATCATAATTAATGTAATAAAGATATAATATGTATATAGTACATTAAATGATTTTCCCCTTGCATATAAGCAAGTACAATAAAAATTATCTATAGTACATAGGACATTTCCTGCTTAGATCGTACATAGCGCATAAAGTCAAATCTATCCTCGTCACCATGCGTATCCCGTCCACTAGATCACGAGCTTACCGACCATGCCGCGTGAAACCAGCAACCCGCTTGGCAGGGATTTCTCTTCTCGCTCCGGGCCCATTAATCGTGGGGGTAGCTATTTAATGAACTTTATCAGACATCTGGTTCTTTCTTCAGGCCATCTCATCTAAAACCGCCCATTCTTTCCTCTTAAATAAGACATCTCGATGGACTAATTACTAATCAGCCCATGCTCACACATAACTGTGCTGTCATACATTTGGTATTTTTTAATTTTCGGGGATGCTTGGACTCAGCTATGGCCGTCAAAGGCCCCGACCCGGAGCATAAATTGTAGCTGGACTTAACTGCATCTTGAGCATCCCCATAATGGTAGGCATGGGCATTTCAGTCAATGGTTACAGGACATACCTATTATATTTCCCCCCCCCCCTCTTAAATATTAACCACCATTTTTAACATACTTCCCCCTAAGTATCAATATAAATTTATCTCACCCCCAATACTCAAATTCACACTCCAAACAAGATAGACATATAGGTGCCTGGGTCTGCTTACATACTACATGGTTAATGTAGCTTAAATTTAAAGCAAGGCACTGAAAATGCCTAGATGAGTATACCAACTCCATAAACACATAGGTTTGGTCCTGGCCTTCCTGTTAACTTTCAATAGACTTACACATGCAAGCATCCGCACCCCGGTGAGTAGCGCCCTCCGAATCAGCAGGACTAAGAGGAGCAGGTATCAAGCACACACCCTGTAGCTCATAACGCCTTGCTTAACCACACCCCCACGGGAAACAGCAGTGACAAAATTTAAGCCATGAACGAAAGTTCGACTAAGCCATATTAACTAGGGTTGGTAAATCTCGTGCCAGCCACCGCGGTCATACGACTAACCCAAGCTAACAGGAACACGGCGTAAAACGTGTTAAAGTACTACACCAAATAGAGTTAAATCCTAATTAAGCTGTAAAAAGCCATAATTATAACAAAAATAAGTGACGAAAGTAACTCTACGACAACTGACACACTATAGCTAAGACCCAAACTGGGATTAGATACCCCACTATGCTTAGCCCTAAACATAAATAATTGCAAAAACAAGATTATTCGCCAGAGTACTACCGGCAACGGCCCAAAACTCAAAGGACTTGGCGGTGCTTTACACCCTTCTAGAGGAGCCTGTTCTATAATCGATAAACCCCGATAAACCTCACCAATCCTTGCTAATACAGTCTGTATACCGCCATCTTCAGCAAACCCTGAAAAGGAACAAAAGTAAGCTCAATCATAACACATAAAAACGTTAGGTCAAGGTGTAACCTATGGAATGGGAAGAAATGGGCTACATTTTCTATCCAAGAAAACTTAATACGAAAGCCATTATGAAACTAACAGCCAAAGGAGGATTTAGTAGTAAACTAAGAATAGAGTGCTTAGTTGAACCAGGCCATGAAGCACGCACACACCGCCCGTCACCCTCCTCAAGTAAATATATGCACCCAAACCTATTTACATGCACCAATTACACGAGAGGAGGTAAGTCGTAACAAGGTAAGCATACTGGAAAGTGTGCTTGGACAAACCAAGACATAGCTTAATTAAAGCATCTAGTTTACACCTAGAAGATTTCGTGTACTGTGAATGTTTTGAACTATGCCTAGCCCAAACCCCCACTCTTCAATCCAATAACCAAAACATACTAAAACAAAACATTTACCCCTATTAAAGTATAGGAGATAGAAATTCTAAACATGGCGCTATAGAGAAAGTACCGTAAGGGAACGATGAAAGAAAATAATCAAAGTACAAAAAAGCAAAGATTAACCCTTGTACCTTTTGCATAATGAATTAACGAGCAAAAAACTTAACAAAACGAATTTCAGCTAAGTAACCCGAAACCAGACGAGCTACCTATAGACAGTTTATTAGAACCAACTCATCTATGTGGCAAAATAGTGAGAAGATCTATAAGTAGAGGTGACATGCCTAACGAGCCTGGTGATAGCTGGTTGTCCAGAAAATGAATCTTAGTTCAGCTTTAAAGATACCAAAAAATATAAACAAATCTCACTGTATCTTTAAAAGTTAGTCTAAAAAGGTACAGCCTTTTAGAAATGGGTACAACCTTCACTAGAGAGTAAGATCTTACAACACCATAGTAGGCCTAAAAGCAGCCATCTATTAAGAAAGCGTTAAAGCTCAAAATAAAAACAATACTAATCCCAACAACAATATAACCAACTCCTAGACCTAGTACTGGACTATTCTATTACTAAATAGAAGCAATAATGTTAATATGAGTAACAAGAAATATTTTCTCCTTGCACAAGTTTAAGTCAGTATCTGATAATACTCTGACTGTTAACAGTAAATAAAAATAACCCAACAATAAATAATTTATTAATTATACTGTTAATCCAACACAGGAGTGCACCCAGGAAAGATTAAAAGAAGTAAAAGGAACTCGGCAAACACAAATCCCGCCTGTTTACCAAAAACATCACCTCCAGCATCCCCAGTATTGGAGGCACTGCCTGCCCAGTGACTAGACGTTAAACGGCCGCGGTATCCTGACCGTGCAAAGGTAGCATAATCATTTGTTCTCTAAATAAGGACTTGTATGAACGGCCACACGAGGGTTTTACTGTCTCTTACTTCCAATCAGTGAAATTGACCTTCCCGTGAAGAGGCGGGAATAAACCAACAAGACGAGAAGACCCTATGGAGCTTTAACTAACTAGTCCAAAGAAAATAAACTTAACCATTAAGGGATAACAACACTCTTTATGGACTAGCAGTTTTGGTTGGGGTGACCTCGGAGAACAAAAAATCCTCCGAACGATTTTAAAGACTAGACCCACAAGTCAAATCAAACTATCGTTTATTGATCCAAAGACTTGATCAACGGAACAAGTTACCCTAGGGATAACAGCGCAATCCTATTCAAGAGTCCATATCGACAATAGGGTTTACGACCTCGATGTTGGATCAGGACACCCCGATGGTGCAACCGCTATCAAAGGTTCGTTTGTTCAACGATTAAAGTCCTACGTGATCTGAGTTCAGACCGGAGTAATCCAGGTCGGTTTCTATCTGTTATGTATTTCTCCCAGTACGAAAGGACAAGAGAAATAAGGCCAACTTCAACAAAGCGCCTTAAATCAATCAATGACTTTATCTCAATTGACCTCACAAACAATACCTGCCCTAGAAAAGGGCCCAGTTAAGGTGGCAGAGCCCGGTAATTGCGTAAAACTTAAACCTTTATACTCAGAGATTCAAATCCTCTCCTTAACAAAATGTTTATACTCAACATCTTAACACTTATTATCCCCATTCTTCTAGCCGTAGCTTTTCTTACACTAGTTGAACGAAAAATCCTAGGCTACATACAACTCCGAAAAGGCCCAAATATTGTAGGACCATATGGCTTACTCCAACCCATCGCCGATGCAATCAAACTTTTCATTAAAGAACCCCTACGACCTGCCACATCCTCAATCTCAATATTTATTCTAGCCCCCATCCTAGCCCTAACCCTAGCCTTAACTATATGAATCCCCCTACCCATACCCTATCCCCTCATCAATATAAACTTAGGAATCCTTTTCATATTAGCTATATCAAGCTTAGCCGTATACTCGATCCTCTGATCAGGCTGAGCCTCCAACTCAAAATACGCTCTTATTGGAGCCCTACGAGCAGTAGCACAAACAATTTCATATGAAGTTACACTAGCAATTATCTTACTATCAATCTTACTAATAAATGGATCCTTCACTCTCTCTACATTAATCATTACACAAGAACAAGTATGACTAATCTTCCCAGCATGACCCTTAGCAATAATATGATTCATTTCAACACTAGCAGAAACAAACCGAGCACCATTTGATCTTACTGAAGGAGAATCTGAACTAGTATCGGGCTTTAATGTAGAATACGCCGCAGGACCATTCGCCCTATTCTTTATAGCAGAATATGCAAACATTATTATAATAAATATCTTCACAA
>NW_026292523.1:0-15662 GCF_023091745.1 Budorcas taxicolor
CAAACATACCCACTAACACTCATACAATGTAAACATGATATGCGTCTAGCACACCACATGATCCATCCTATATGTATGAATATATACACTGAAGTAATATAATAAAAACATACATAAATGCAGTATACTACATGACCTACTTTGTGTGCAGTATGTACATTATAATTAATGTAATAAAGACATACTATGTATATATTACATTACATGATCTACCCCATGCATATAAGCATGTACATCATAATTAATGTAATAAAGATATAATATGTATATAGTACATTAAATGATTTTCCCCTTGCATATAAGCAAGTACAATAAAAATTATCTATAGTACATAGGACATTTCCTGCTTAGATCGTACATAGCGCATAAAGTCAAATCTATCCTCGTCACCATGCGTATCCCGTCCACTAGATCACGAGCTTACCGACCATGCCGCGTGAAACCAGCAACCCGCTTGGCAGGGATTTCTCTTCTCGCTCCGGGCCCATTAATCGTGGGGGTAGCTATTTAATGAACTTTATCAGACATCTGGTTCTTTCTTCAGGGCCATCTCATCTAAAACCGCCCATTCTTTCCTCTTAAATAAGACATCTCGATGGACTAATTACTAATCAGCCCATGCTCACACATAACTGTGCTGTCATACATTTGGTATTTTTTAATTTTCGGGGATGCTTGGACTCAGCTATGGCCGTCAAAGGCCCCGACCCGGAGCATAAATTGTAGCTGGACTTAACTGCATCTTGAGCATCCCCATAATGGTAGGCATGGGCATTTCAGTCAATGGTTACAGGACATACCTATTATATTTCCCCCCCCCCCCTCTTAAATATTAACCACCATTTTTAACATACTTCCCCCTAAGTATCAATATAAATTTATCTCACCCCCAATACTCAAATTCACACTCCAAACAAGATAGACATATAGGTGCCTGGGTCTGCTTACATACTACATGGTTAATGTAGCTTAAATTTAAAGCAAGGCACTGAAAATGCCTAGATGAGTATACCAACTCCATAAACACATAGGTTTGGTCCTGGCCTTCCTGTTAACTTTCAATAGACTTACACATGCAAGCATCCGCACCCCGGTGAGTAGCGCCCTCCGAATCAGCAGGACTAAGAGGAGCAGGTATCAAGCACACACCCTGTAGCTCATAACGCCTTGCTTAACCACACCCCCACGGGAAACAGCAGTGACAAAATTTAAGCCATGAACGAAAGTTCGACTAAGCCATATTAACTAGGGTTGGTAAATCTCGTGCCAGCCACCGCGGTCATACGACTAACCCAAGCTAACAGGAACACGGCGTAAAACGTGTTAAAGTACTACACCAAATAGAGTTAAATCCTAATTAAGCTGTAAAAAGCCATAATTATAACAAAAATAAGTGACGAAAGTAACTCTACGACAACTGACACACTATAGCTAAGACCCAAACTGGGATTAGATACCCCACTATGCTTAGCCCTAAACATAAATAATTGCAAAAACAAGATTATTCGCCAGAGTACTACCGGCAACGGCCCAAAACTCAAAGGACTTGGCGGTGCTTTACACCCTTCTAGAGGAGCCTGTTCTATAATCGATAAACCCCGATAAACCTCACCAATCCTTGCTAATACAGTCTGTATACCGCCATCTTCAGCAAACCCTGAAAAGGAACAAAAGTAAGCTCAATCATAACACATAAAAACGTTAGGTCAAGGTGTAACCTATGGAATGGGAAGAAATGGGCTACATTTTCTATCCAAGAAAACTTAATACGAAAGCCATTATGAAACTAACAGCCAAAGGAGGATTTAGTAGTAAACTAAGAATAGAGTGCTTAGTTGAACCAGGCCATGAAGCACGCACACACCGCCCGTCACCCTCCTCAAGTAAATATATGCACCCAAACCTATTTACATGCACCAATTACACGAGAGGAGGTAAGTCGTAACAAGGTAAGCATACTGGAAAGTGTGCTTGGACAAACCAAGACATAGCTTAATTAAAGCATCTAGTTTACACCTAGAAGATTTCGTGTACTGTGAATGTTTTGAACTATGCCTAGCCCAAACCCCCACTCTTCAATCCAATAACCAAAACATACTAAAACAAAACATTTACCCCTATTAAAGTATAGGAGATAGAAATTCTAAACATGGCGCTATAGAGAAAGTACCGTAAGGGAACGATGAAAGAAAATAATCAAAGTACAAAAAAGCAAAGATTAACCCTTGTACCTTTTGCATAATGAATTAACGAGCAAAAAACTTAACAAAACGAATTTCAGCTAAGTAACCCGAAACCAGACGAGCTACCTATAGACAGTTTATTAGAACCAACTCATCTATGTGGCAAAATAGTGAGAAGATCTATAAGTAGAGGTGACATGCCTAACGAGCCTGGTGATAGCTGGTTGTCCAGAAAATGAATCTTAGTTCAGCTTTAAAGATACCAAAAAATATAAACAAATCTCACTGTATCTTTAAAAGTTAGTCTAAAAAGGTACAGCCTTTTAGAAATGGGTACAACCTTCACTAGAGAGTAAGATCTTACAACACCATAGTAGGCCTAAAAGCAGCCATCTATTAAGAAAGCGTTAAAGCTCAACAATAAAAACAATACTAATCCCAACAACAATATAACCAACTCCTAGACCTAGTACTGGACTATTCTATTACTAAATAGAAGCAATAATGTTAATATGAGTAACAAGAAATATTTTCTCCTTGCACAAGTTTAAGTCAGTATCTGATAATACTCTGACTGTTAACAGTAAATAAAAATAACCCAACAATAAATAATTTATTAATTATACTGTTAATCCAACACAGGAGTGCACCCAGGAAAGATTAAAAGAAGTAAAAGGAACTCGGCAAACACAAATCCCGCCTGTTTACCAAAAACATCACCTCCAGCATCCCCAGTATTGGAGGCACTGCCTGCCCAGTGACTAGACGTTAAACGGCCGCGGTATCCTGACCGTGCAAAGGTAGCATAATCATTTGTTCTCTAAATAAGGACTTGTATGAACGGCCACACGAGGGTTTTACTGTCTCTTACTTCCAATCAGTGAAATTGACCTTCCCGTGAAGAGGCGGGAATAAACCAACAAGACGAGAAGACCCTATGGAGCTTTAACTAACTAGTCCAAAGAAAATAAACTTAACCATTAAGGGATAACAACACTCTTTATGGACTAGCAGTTTTGGTTGGGGTGACCTCGGAGAACAAAAAATCCTCCGAACGATTTTAAAGACTAGACCCACAAGTCAAATCAAACTATCGTTTATTGATCCAAAGACTTGATCAACGGAACAAGTTACCCTAGGGATAACAGCGCAATCCTATTCAAGAGTCCATATCGACAATAGGGTTTACGACCTCGATGTTGGATCAGGACACCCCGATGGTGCAACCGCTATCAAAGGTTCGTTTGTTCAACGATTAAAGTCCTACGTGATCTGAGTTCAGACCGGAGTAATCCAGGTCGGTTTCTATCTGTTATGTATTTCTCCCAGTACGAAAGGACAAGAGAAATAAGGCCAACTTCAACAAAGCGCCTTAAATCAATCAATGACTTTATCTCAATTGACCTCACAAACAATACCTGCCCTAGAAAAGGGCCCAGTTAAGGTGGCAGAGCCCGGTAATTGCGTAAAACTTAAACCTTTATACTCAGAGATTCAAATCCTCTCCTTAACAAAATGTTTATACTCAACATCTTAACACTTATTATCCCCATTCTTCTAGCCGTAGCTTTTCTTACACTAGTTGAACGAAAAATCCTAGGCTACATACAACTCCGAAAAGGCCCAAATATTGTAGGACCATATGGCTTACTCCAACCCATCGCCGATGCAATCAAACTTTTCATTAAAGAACCCCTACGACCTGCCACATCCTCAATCTCAATATTTATTCTAGCCCCCATCCTAGCCCTAACCCTAGCCTTAACTATATGAATCCCCCTACCCATACCCTATCCCCTCATCAATATAAACTTAGGAATCCTTTTCATATTAGCTATATCAAGCTTAGCCGTATACTCGATCCTCTGATCAGGCTGAGCCTCCAACTCAAAATACGCTCTTATTGGAGCCCTACGAGCAGTAGCACAAACAATTTCATATGAAGTTACACTAGCAATTATCTTACTATCAATCTTACTAATAAATGGATCCTTCACTCTCTCTACATTAATCATTACACAAGAACAAGTATGACTAATCTTCCCAGCATGACCCTTAGCAATAATATGATTCATTTCAACACTAGCAGAAACAAACCGAGCACCATTTGATCTTACTGAAGGAGAATCTGAACTAGTATCGGGCTTTAATGTAGAATACGCCGCAGGACCATTCGCCCTATTCTTTATAGCAGAATATGCAAACATTATTATAATAAATATCTTCACAACAACCCTCTTCCTAGGAGCATCCCATAACCCATACATACCAGAACTCTACGCAATTAACTTTATCATCAAATCACTACTACTCACAATGACCTTCCTATGAATCCGAGCATCCTACCCCCGATTCCGCTATGATCAACTGATGCACTTATTATGAAAAAATTTTCTACCCCTAACGCTAGCCCTATGCATATGACATGTATCTCTACCTATTCTCCTATCAAGTATCCCCCCACAAACATAAGAAATATGTCTGACAAAAGAGTTACTTTGATAGAGTAAATTATAGAGGTTTAAATCCTCTTATTTCTAGAACTATAGGAATTGAACCTACTCCTAAGAACTCAAAACTCTTCGTGCTCCCAATTACACCAAATTCTAATAGTAAGGTCAGCTAATTAAGCTATCGGGCCCATACCCCGAAAATGTTGGTTTGTATCCTTCCCGTACTAATAAACCCAATCACTCTCATTATTATCTTAATAACTATAATACTTGGAACCATTATCGTTATAATTAGCTCCCACTGACTACTCATCTGAATCGGATTTGAAATAAATATACTCGCCATCATTCCTATTATAATAAAAAAACACAACCCACGAGCCACAGAAGCATCAACTAAATATTTCCTAACTCAATCAACAGCCTCAATACTACTAATAATAGCCATTATCATCAACTTAATATTCTCAGGCCAATGAACCGTAATAAAACTATTTAACCCAACAGCCTCCATACTCATAACAATAGCCCTCGCCATAAAACTAGGAATAGCCCCATTCCACTTCTGAGTCCCAGAAGTAACACAAGGCATCCCTCTATCTTCAGGCCTAATCTTACTTACATGACAAAAACTAGCACCCATATCGGTACTTTACCAAGTATCCCAATCCATCAACCTAAATATAATCTTAACCCTATCAATTCTATCCATTATAATCGGAGGCTGAGGAGGATTAAACCAAACCCAACTACGAAAAATTATAGCTTACTCATCAATTGCCCACATAGGCTGAATAACAGCAATTTTACCATACAATCCCACCATAACATTACTAAACCTAATCATTTACATCATCATAACTTCCACCATATTTACACTATTTATAGCCAACTCAACCACAACCACTCTATCACTATCACACACATGAAACAAAACACCCATCATAACTATTCTAATTCTCATTACCCTCCTATCAATAGGAGGACTCCCCCCACTATCAGGATTTATGCCAAAATGAATAATTATTCAAGAAATGACAAAAAACAATAGCATTATCCTACCTACCTTCATAGCAATTACAGCACTACTAAACCTATATTTCTACATACGACTGGCATATTCCACCACACTTACTATGTTCCCTTCCACAAACAACATAAAAATAAAATGACAATTCTCAACCATAAAACGAATAACCCTCCTACCAACAATAACCGTATTGTCCACTATACTACTACCACTTACACCAATTCTCTCAATCCTAGAATAGGAATTTAGGTTAAATAGACCAAGAGCCTTCAAAGCCCTAAGCAAGTATAATTTACTTAATTCCTGATAAGGACTGCAAGATCATATCTTACATCAATTGAATGCAAATCAACTACTTTAATTAAGCTAAATCCTCACTAGATTGGTGGGTCCCACCCCCACGAAACTTTAGTTAACAGCTAAATACCCTAAATAACTGGCTTCAATCTACTTCTCCCGCCGCAAGAAAAAAAAGGCGGGAGAAGCCCCGGCAGAGTTTGAAGCTGCTCCTTTGAATTTGCAATTCAATATGTTAATTCACTACAGGACCTGGTAAAAAGAGGAATCAAACCTCTATTCTTAGATTTACAGTCTATTGCTTTACTCAGCCATTTTACCCATGTTCATAAACCGCTGATTATTTTCAACTAATCATAAAGATATCGGTACCCTTTATCTTCTATTTGGTGCCTGAGCCGGCATAGTAGGAACCGCTCTGAGCTTACTAATTCGTGCTGAGTTAGGCCAACCCGGAACTCTACTTGGAGATGACCAAATCTACAACGTAATTGTAACTGCACACGCATTCGTAATAATCTTCTTTATAGTAATGCCTATTATAATTGGAGGGTTTGGCAACTGGCTAGTTCCTCTAATGATTGGAGCCCCTGATATAGCATTCCCTCGGATAAATAATATAAGTTTTTGGCTCCTCCCCCCTTCTTTCCTATTACTCCTAGCATCCTCTATAGTCGAAGCCGGAGCAGGGACGGGTTGAACCGTATATCCCCCTCTAGCAGGTAATCTAGCCCACGCAGGAGCCTCAGTAGACCTGACCATTTTCTCCCTACACCTAGCAGGTGTTTCCTCAATTTTAGGAGCCATTAATTTTATTACAACTATTATTAACATAAAACCTCCCGCAATATCACAATACCAGACCCCCCTGTTCGTGTGATCTGTACTGATCACTGCCGTACTACTCCTCCTCTCACTTCCTGTATTAGCAGCTGGCATCACAATATTACTAACAGACCGAAACCTGAATACAACTTTCTTTGACCCAGCAGGAGGAGGAGACCCTATCTTATATCAACACTTATTCTGATTTTTTGGACACCCCGAAGTATATATTCTAATTTTACCTGGCTTTGGAATAATCTCCCACATCGTAACCTACTATTCAGGAAAAAAAGAGCCATTTGGATATATAGGAATAGTATGAGCCATAATATCAATTGGATTTCTAGGATTTATTGTATGAGCCCATCATATATTCACAGTCGGAATAGACGTCGATACACGAGCTTACTTTACATCCGCTACTATAATTATTGCTATCCCAACCGGAGTAAAAGTCTTTAGTTGGCTAGCAACACTTCACGGAGGAAATATCAAATGATCCCCCGCTATAATATGAGCCCTAGGCTTCATTTTCCTTTTTACAGTTGGAGGACTAACTGGAATTGTTTTAGCCAACTCCTCCCTTGACATCGTTCTCCACGACACATACTATGTGGTAGCACATTTCCACTACGTACTATCAATAGGAGCTGTATTCGCTATCATAGGAGGATTTGTACATTGATTTCCCTTATTCTCAGGCTACACCCTTAATGACACATGAGCCAAAATCCATTTCGCAATTATATTTGTAGGTGTTAACATGACCTTCTTCCCACAACATTTCTTAGGGCTATCTGGTATACCACGACGATACTCCGATTACCCAGACGCATATACAATATGAAACACTATTTCATCTATAGGCTCATTCATCTCACTAACGGCAGTAATATTAATGACTTTTATCATCTGAGAAGCATTTGCATCCAAACGGGAAGTCTTAACCGTGGACCTAACCACAACAAATCTAGAATGACTAAACGGATGCCCTCCACCATATCACACATTTGAAGAACCTACATACATTAACCTAAAATAAGAGAGGAAGGAATTGAACCCCCTATTATCGGTTTCAAGCCAACACCATAACCACTATGTCTCTCTCAATAAACGAGATGTTAGTAAAACATTACATAACCTTGTCAAGATTAAATTACAGGTGAAAGTCCCGTACATCTCATATGGCATATCCCGTACAGCTAGGCTTTCAAGACGCAACATCACCCATCATAGAAGAACTGCTACACTTTCACGATCACACTCTGATAATTGTTTTCCTAATTAGCTCACTAGTACTCTATATTATCTTACTGATACTAACAACAAAACTAACCCATACCAGCACCATAGACGCACAAGAAGTAGAAACAATCTGAACCATTCTACCAGCCATTATTCTGATTATAATTGCTCTCCCATCCCTACGAATTCTATACATAATAGACGAAATCAACAACCCATCTCTCACAGTAAAGACCATAGGACATCAATGATACTGAAGTTATGAGTACACAGACTATGAAGACTTAAGCTTCGACTCCTATATAATTCCAACATCAGAATTGAAACCTGGAGAACTACGATTACTAGAAGTAGATAACCGAGCTGTATTACCTATAGAAATAACAATTCGAATACTAATCTCCTCCGAAGACGTTTTACACTCATGAGCAGTTCCCTCTCTAGGACTAAAAACAGACGCAATTCCAGGCCGTTTAAATCAAACAACCCTCATATCAACTCGTCCAGGCCTATTTTACGGCCAATGCTCAGAAATCTGCGGATCAAATCATAGTTTCATACCAATCGTTCTCGAACTAGTCCCATTAGAATATTTTGAAAAGTGATCTGCATCAATGTTATAAGTCATCAAGAAGCTATGCCAGCATTAACCTTTTAAGTTAAAGACCGAGAGCACAACACTCTCCTTGATGACATGCCACAACTAGACACATCAACGTGACTCACGACAATTCTATCAATATTTTTAGTCCTCTTTATTGTTCTCCAATTAAAAATCTCAAAACACGATTTCTACTATAACCCAAAATTAATAACAACAAAAACGCCAAAACAAGACGCCCCTTGAGAAACAAAATGAACGAAAATCTATTTACCTCTTTCATTACCCCTGTAATTCTAGGCCTCCCCCTTGTTACTCTCGTCATTATATTCCCTAGCTTACTATTTCCTACATCAAACCGACTAATTAATAACCGCCTTATCTCCCTCCAACAATGAGCACTTCAACTCATGTCAAAACAAATAATAAGCACTCACAACACCAAAGGACAAACATGAACATTGATATTAATGTCCCTAATTCTATTTATTGGGTCTACAAATTTATTAGGCTTATTACCCCATTCATTTACACCAACCACACAACTATCAATAAATTTAGGCATGGCTATTCCCCTATGAGCAGGGGCCGTAGTTACAGGCTTCCGCAACAAAACCAAAGCATCACTCGCCCACTTCCTACCACAAGGAACACCTACCCCACTAATCCCAATACTGGTAATTATCGAAACCATCAGCCTCTTCATCCAACCAGTAGCCCTTGCCGTACGATTAACAGCCAACATCACAGCAGGGCACTTATTAATTCACTTAATCGGAGGAGCTACCCTTGCATTATTAAATATCAATACCACAACAGCACTTATTACATTTACTATTTTAGCTCTACTAACAATCCTCGAATTCGCAGTAGCTATAGTTCAAGCCTACGTATTCACCCTCCTAGTTAGCTTATATCTGCACGACAATACATAATGACACACCAAACCCACGCCTATCACATAGTAAACCCAAGTCCCTGACCCCTCACAGGAGCACTATCTGCCCTCCTAATAACATCTGGCCTCATCATGTGATTTCACTTCAATTCAACAGCTCTACTGACCCTAGGCCTAACAACAAACATACTTACAATATACCAATGATGACGAGATGTAATCCGAGAAAGTACCTTTCAAGGCCACCATACTCCTGCTGTCCAAAAAAGCCTTCGCTACGGAATAATCCTCTTCATCGTCTCCGAAGTCCTATTCTTCACTGGCTTCTTCTGAGCCTTCTATCACTCAAGCCTTGCTCCTACACCCGAATTAGGCAGCTGCTGACCCCCAACAGGCATTCACCCACTTAACCCCTTAGAAGTCCCACTACTCAACACCTCTGTCCTTCTAGCCTCAGGAGTCTCCATTACCTGAGCCCACCACAGCCTCATAGAAGGGAACCGTAACCACATGCTACAAGCCTTATTCATCACCATTACGTTAGGCGTATACTTTACACTTCTACAAGCATCAGAATACTATGAAGCTCCCTTTACAATCTCAGACGGAGTTTACGGCTCAACTTTCTTCGTAGCTACAGGATTCCACGGCCTCCATGTCATTATTGGATCTACTTTCTTAATTGTCTGCTTCCTCCGCCAACTAAAATTTCACTTTACCTCCAATCACCATTTCGGCTTCGAAGCCGCTGCCTGATATTGACACTTCGTAGACGTAGTATGACTTTTCCTCTATGTTTCCATCTACTGATGAGGCTCATGTTCTTTTAGTATTAATTAGTACAACTGACTTCCAATCAGTTAGCTTCGGCCTAACCCGAAAAAGAACAATAAACCTTATAATTACCCTCCTAACTAACTTTACACTAGCTACATTGCTCGTGACCATCGCATTCTGACTCCCCCAACTAAACGTATACTCAGAAAAAACAAGCCCATACGAATGTGGATTCGACCCCATAGGATCTGCTCGCCTTCCTTTCTCCATAAAATTCTTTCTAGTAGCTATCACATTCCTCCTCTTCGATCTAGAAATTGCACTACTTCTACCACTACCATGGGCCTCACAAACAACTAACCTTAACACAATGCTTACTATATCCCTTCTCCTAATTTTCCTACTAGCCACAAGCCTAGCCTATGAATGAACCCAAAAAGGATTAGAATGGACCGAATATGGTACTTAGTTTAAACCAAAATAAATGATTTCGACTCATTAGATTATGATCAAACTCATAAGTACCAAATGTCCCTCGTATACATAAATATTATAATAGCATTCATAGTATCTCTCACGGGATTACTAATGTATCGATCTCACCTAATATCCTCCCTCCTATGCCTGGAAGGAATAATATTGTCCTTATTCGTTATAGCTACCCTAATAATCCTAAACTCACACTTCACTTTAGCCAGTATAATACCCATTATTCTACTAGTTTTCGCAGCCTGCGAAGCAGCACTAGGCCTATCCTTGCTAGTAATGGTATCAAACACATACGGCACCGACTACGTACAAAACCTTAATCTGCTACAATGCTAAAATACATTATTTCCACAATAATACTTATACCCCTAACCTGGCTATCAAAAAATAACATAATCTGAATTAACTCCACACTCCACAGCTTACTAATTAGCCTTACAAGCCTACTCCTTATAAACCAATTTGGCGATAACAGCCTCAACTTCTCATTAACTTTCTTCTCCGACTCCTTATCTACACCACTACTTATTCTAACCATATGACTCCTCCCCTTAATACTTATAGCTAGCCAGCATCACCTATCAAAAGAAAACCCAGCCCGAAAAAAATTCTTCATCTCAATACTAATCCTATTACAACTATTTCTAATTATGACATTCTCTGCTACAGAACTAATTCTCTTTTATATTATATTTGAAGCAACACTAGTTCCCACACTCATTATTATTACCCGATGAGGGAACCAAACAGAACGCCTAAATGCCGGTCTCTACTTCTTGTTTTATACACTAGCAGGATCCCTACCCTTACTAGTTGCACTAATCTATATTCAAAACACAATAGGATCCCTAAACTTCCTAATTCTACAATACTGAGTACAACCAATACCCAGCTCCTGATCCAACACCTTCATGTGACTAGCATGCATAATAGCCTTTATAGTAAAAATACCACTATACGGACTTCATCTCTGACTACCCAAAGCCCACGTAGAAGCCCCAATTGCAGGCTCCATAGTTCTTGCAGCAATCCTACTAAAACTAGGAGGATACGGCATGTTACGAATTACGCTTCTCCTAGATCCAATCACCGACTTTATAGCATACCCATTCATCATGCTATCACTATGAGGCATAATCATAACCAGCTCAATTTGCCTTCGTCAAACGGACCTGAAATCACTCATCGCGTACTCCTCTATTAGCCACATGGCACTTGTCATCGTTGCAATCCTAATCCAAACACCCTGAAGCTACATAGGAGCCACCGCCCTGATAATTGCCCACGGCCTTACATCCTCTATACTTTTCTGCCTAGCAAATTCTAACTACGAACGAATTCACAGCCGTACAATAATCTTAGCCCGCGGCCTACAAACACTTCTTCCACTAATAGCCACCTGATGACTCCTAGCAAGTCTAACCAACCTGGCTCTACCCCCAACAATCAACCTAATCGGAGAACTATTTGTAGTAATATCGACTTTTTCATGATCTAATATCACAATTATTCTAATAGGACTTAACATAGTAATCACTACTCTCTACACCCTCTATATACTAATCACAACACAACGGGGCAAATACACTCATCATATCAATAACATTTCACCTTCCTTCACACGAGAAAATGCACTCATATCACTACACATACTACCACTACTGCTTCTATCCCTAAACCCAAAAATTATCCTAGGACCCCTATACTGTAAATATAGTTTAAAAAAACATTAGATTGTGAATCTAACAATAGAAGCCTATCACCTTCTTATTTACCGAAAAAGTATGCAAGAACTGCTAATTCTATGCTCCCATGCCTGACAACATGGCTTTTTCAAACTTTTAAAGGATAGCAGTTATCCATTGGTCTTAGGAACCAAAAAATTGGTGCAACTCCAAATAAAAGTAATAAACCTGTTCCCATCCCTCACACTAACTACCCTAATCCTACTAACCGTACCCATCATGACAACTAGTCTTAGCACCCACAAATTCACCAATTACCCACTTTACGTAAAAACAACCATTTCATACGCCTTTATCACTAGTATAATTCCCACTATAATATTTATTCATACAGGACAAGAAATAATTATTTCAAACTGACACTGACTAACCATCCAAACCCTCAAACTATCTCTCAGCTTCAAAATAGATTACTTCTCGACAATATTTATCCCAGTATCACTATTCGTCACATGATCCATCATAGAATTCTCAATATGATACATACATTCCGACCCCAACATCAACCAATTTTTTAAGTACTTACTCTTATTTCTTATCACAATACTCATCCTCGTCACTGCAAATAACATCTTTCAACTATTCATTGGCTGAGAAGGAGTCGGAATTATATCATTTCTACTAATTGGATGGTGATACGGACGAGCAGACGCAAACACAGCAGCTCTACAAGCAATCCTATATAACCGCATTGGCGACATCGGATTTATCCTAGCAATAGCATGATTCCTAATTAACCTCAACACTTGAGACCTTCAACAAATCTTCTTACTAAAACCAGAGAACTCAAATCTACCTCTAATAGGACTAATTCTAGCCGCAACCGGAAAATCCGCACAATTTAGCCTGCACCCATGATTACCCTCCGCAATAGAGGGTCCGACACCTGTCTCAGCATTACTCCACTCAAGTACAATAGTAGTAGCAGGTATTTTCTTACTAATCCGCTTTTATCCATTAACAGAAAACAATAAACTCATCCAATCTACTATACTATGCCTAGGAGCCATTACCACACTATTTACAGCAATATGTGCCCTCACCCAAAATGACATTAAAAAAATCATCGCCTTCTCTACATCCAGCCAACTCGGCCTTATGATAGTAACAATTGGAATTAACCAGCCTCACCTAGCACTTCTTCACATCTGCACCCACGCTTTCTTCAAAGCCATATTATTTCTATGCTCCGGCTCCATCATCCACAATCTAAATAACGAACAAGATATTCGAAAAATAGGAGGCCTATTTAAAGCCATACCATTCACCGCAACAGCCCTTATTATTGGCAGCCTTGCACTAACAGGAATACCTTTCCTCACCGGATTCTACTCCAAAGATCTAATTATTGAATCCGCCAACACGTCATATACCAACGCCTGAGCCCTCTTAATAACACTAATCGCCATCTCCTTCACAGCTATCTACAGTACCCGTATTATTTTCTTCACACTCCTAGGACAACCCCGATTCCCAACCCTTATTTCTATTAATGAAAACAACCCATTCCTAATTAACTCAATTAAACGCTTACTAATCGGAAGTCTTTTCGCAGGATTCATCATTTCTAACAACATCCCCCCAACAACCATTCCCCAAACAACTATACCCTACTACCTAATAAATCACCGCCCTAACAATTACAATCCTAGGCTTTATTCTAGCACTAGAAATTAACAACATAACCCACTACTTAAAGTTCAATTACCCATCAAACATATTCAAATTTTCTAACCTACTAGGATATTATCCCACAGTCATACACCGCTTAACCCCCTATATAAATCTAACAATAAGCCAAAAATCAGCATCCTCCCTTCTAGACCTAACCTGACTAGAAACCATTATACCAAAAACCATCTCACTAACCCAAATAAAAACATCTATCATAATCACAAACCAAAAAGGCTTAATTAAATTATATTTCCTTTCCTTCCTAATTACGATTTTCACTAGCACAATTCTACTTAATTTCCACGAGTAATCTCTATAATCACCACTACACCAATTAATAAAGATCAACCAGTAACAATAACTAATCAAGTACCATAGCTGTACAAAGCAGCAATCCCCATGGCCTCCTCACTAAAAAACCCAGAATCCCCTGTATCATAAATTACCCAATCCCCCATACCATTAAACTTAAACACAATCTCCACCTCCTTATCCTTCAACACATAGTAAATTATAAAAAACTCCATCAACAAACCAGTAATAAACGTTCCTAAAACAACCTTATTAGAAACCCAAACCTCAGGATACTGCTCAGTAGCCATAGCTGTCGTATAACCAAAAACCACCATTATACCCCCTAAATAAACTAAAAAAACCATTAAACCTAAAAAAGAACCACCATAATTTAACACAATACCACACCCAACCCCACCACTCACAATCAATCCCAACCCCCCATAAATAGGCGAAGGTTTTGAAGAAAACCCTACAAAGCCCATCACAAAAATTACACTTAAAATAAATACAATGTACATAATCATTATTCCTGCATGGAATCTAACCATGACTAATGATATGAAAAACCATCGTTGTTATTCAACTACAAGAACACTAATGATCAACATCCGAAAAACTCACCCACTAATAAAAATCGTAAACAACGCACTCATTGACCTCCCAACTCCATCAAACATCTCATCATGATGAAACTTTGGATCCCTCCTAGGCACTTGCTTAGCTCTACAAATCTTAACAGGCCTATTCCTAGCAATACACTACACATCCGATACAACAATAGCATTCTCCTCTGTAACCCACATTTGTCGAGACGTAAACTATGGCTGAATCATCCGATATATGCACGCAAACGGAGCATCAATATTTTTTATCTGCCTATTTATGCATGTAGGACGAGGCCTATATTACGGATCATATACCTTCTTAGAAACATGAAACATCGGAGTAATTCTCCTATTTACAACAATAGCCACAGCATTCATAGGCTATGTCCTACCATGAGGACAGATATCATTCTGAGGAGCAACAGTCATTACCAACCTCCTCTCGGCAATCCCATACATTGGCACCAACCTAGTTGAATGAATCTGAGGGGGATTTTCAGTAGACAAAGCCACCCTCACCCGATTCTTCGCTTTCCACTTCAT
>NW_026292524.1:0-15656 GCF_023091745.1 Budorcas taxicolor
TCCCTCCTAGGCACTTGCTTAGCTCTACAAATCTTAACAGGCCTATTCCTAGCAATACACTACACATCCGATACAACAATAGCATTCTCCTCTGTAACCCACATTTGTCGAGACGTAAACTATGGCTGAATCATCCGATATATGCACGCAAACGGAGCATCAATATTTTTTATCTGCCTATTTATGCATGTAGGACGAGGCCTATATTACGGATCATATACCTTCTTAGAAACATGAAACATCGGAGTAATTCTCCTATTTACAACAATAGCCACAGCATTCATAGGCTATGTCCTACCATGAGGACAGATATCATTCTGAGGAGCAACAGTCATTACCAACCTCCTCTCGGCAATCCCATACATTGGCACCAACCTAGTTGAATGAATCTGAGGGGGATTTTCAGTAGACAAAGCCACCCTCACCCGATTCTTCGCTTTCCACTTCATCCTCCCATTTATCATTGTAGCTCTCACCATAATCCACTTAATTTTCCTCCACGAAACAGGATCCAACAACCCCACAGGAATTCCATCAGACACAGACAAAATTCCATTTCACCCTTATTACACCATCAAGGACATCCTAGGCATCATACTATTAATCCTCATCCTCATATCACTAGTACTATTCACTCCCGACCTACTCGGAGACCCGGATAATTATACTCCAGCAAACCCACTCAGTACACCCTCCCACATTAAGCCAGAATGGTATTTCCTATTTGCATACGCAATCCTACGATCAATCCCCAATAAACTGGGAGGAGTCCTAGCCTTAGTCCTTTCCATCTTGATCTTAACACTCGTACCCTTCCTCCACACATCCAAACAACGAAGCATAATGTTCCGACCAATCAGCCAATGCATATTCTGACTTTTAATAGCAGACCTATTAACACTTACATGAATCGGAGGACAACCGGTTGAACACCCCTACATCACCATCGGACAATTAGCATCCATCATATATTTCCTCATCATCCTGGCAATAATACCACTAGCCAGCACCATCGAAAACAATCTCCTGAAATGAAGACAAGTCTTATGTAGTAAAATTAATACGCTGGTCTTGTAAACCAGAAAAGGAGAACAATTAACCTCCCTAAGACTCAAGGAAGAAGCGATAGCCTCACCATCAACACCCAAAGCTGAAGTTCTACTTAAACTATTCCCTGAACCACTATTAATTGCGTCTATTGATATACCCCCAAAAACACTAAGAACCTCCCCAGTATTAAATCCGCTAAAATTTTTAAACATACGACACAAATCTCCCACTCTATAAGCTTGCACGTGTAACAACATGCTTAATAACTCACCTCAATAGACACATGTACGAGTACTACACACAGACACACCATGTCATTTGCCCAAACATACCCACTAACACTCATACAATGTAAACATGATATGCGTCTAGCACACCACATGATCCATCCTATATGTATGAATATATACACTGAAGTAATATAATAAAAACATACATAAATGCAGTATACTACATGACCTACTTTGTGTGCAGTATGTACATTATAATTAATGTAATAAAGACATACTATGTATATATTACATTACATGATCTACCCCATGCATATAAGCATGTACATCATAATTAATGTAATAAAGATATAATATGTATATAGTACATTAAATGATTTTCCCCTTGCATATAAGCAAGTACAATAAAAATTATCTATAGTACATAGGACATTTCCTGCTTAGATCGTACATAGCGCATAAAGTCAAATCTATCCTCGTCACCATGCGTATCCCGTCCACTAGATCACGAGCTTACCGACCATGCCGCGTGAAACCAGCAACCCGCTTGGCAGGGATTTCTCTTCTCGCTCCGGGCCCATTAATCGTGGGGGTAGCTATTTAATGAACTTTATCAGACATCTGGTTCTTTCTTCAGGGCCATCTCATCTAAAACCGCCCATTCTTTCCTCTTAAATAAGACATCTCGATGGACTAATTACTAATCAGCCCATGCTCACACATAACTGTGCTGTCATACATTTGGTATTTTTTAATTTTCGGGGATGCTTGGACTCAGCTATGGCCGTCAAAGGCCCCGACCCGGAGCATAAATTGTAGCTGGACTTAACTGCATCTTGAGCATCCCCATAATGGTAGGCATGGGCATTTCAGTCAATGGTTACAGGACATACCTATTATATTTCCCCCCCCCCCTCTTAAATATTAACCACCATTTTTAACATACTTCCCCCTAAGTATCAATATAAATTTATCTCACCCCCAATACTCAAATTCACACTCCAAACAAGATAGACATATAGGTGCCTGGGTCTGCTTACATACTACATGGTTAATGTAGCTTAAATTTAAAGCAAGGCACTGAAAATGCCTAGATGAGTATACCAACTCCATAAACACATAGGTTTGGTCCTGGCCTTCCTGTTAACTTTCAATAGACTTACACATGCAAGCATCCGCACCCCGGTGAGTAGCGCCCTCCGAATCAGCAGGACTAAGAGGAGCAGGTATCAAGCACACACCCTGTAGCTCATAACGCCTTGCTTAACCACACCCCCACGGGAAACAGCAGTGACAAAATTTAAGCCATGAACGAAAGTTCGACTAAGCCATATTAACTAGGGTTGGTAAATCTCGTGCCAGCCACCGCGGTCATACGACTAACCCAAGCTAACAGGAACACGGCGTAAAACGTGTTAAAGTACTACACCAAATAGAGTTAAATCCTAATTAAGCTGTAAAAAGCCATAATTATAACAAAAATAAGTGACGAAAGTAACTCTACGACAACTGACACACTATAGCTAAGACCCAAACTGGGATTAGATACCCCACTATGCTTAGCCCTAAACATAAATAATTGCAAAAACAAGATTATTCGCCAGAGTACTACCGGCAACGGCCCAAAACTCAAAGGACTTGGCGGTGCTTTACACCCTTCTAGAGGAGCCTGTTCTATAATCGATAAACCCCGATAAACCTCACCAATCCTTGCTAATACAGTCTGTATACCGCCATCTTCAGCAAACCCTGAAAAGGAACAAAAGTAAGCTCAATCATAACACATAAAAACGTTAGGTCAAGGTGTAACCTATGGAATGGGAAGAAATGGGCTACATTTTCTATCCAAGAAAACTTAATACGAAAGCCATTATGAAACTAACAGCCAAAGGAGGATTTAGTAGTAAACTAAGAATAGAGTGCTTAGTTGAACCAGGCCATGAAGCACGCACACACCGCCCGTCACCCTCCTCAAGTAAATATATGCACCCAAACCTATTTACATGCACCAATTACACGAGAGGAGGTAAGTCGTAACAAGGTAAGCATACTGGAAAGTGTGCTTGGACAAACCAAGACATAGCTTAATTAAAGCATCTAGTTTACACCTAGAAGATTTCGTGTACTGTGAATGTTTTGAACTATGCCTAGCCCAAACCCCCACTCTTCAATCCAATAACCAAAACATACTAAAACAAAACATTTACCCCTATTAAAGTATAGGAGATAGAAATTCTAAACATGGCGCTATAGAGAAAGTACCGTAAGGGAACGATGAAAGAAAATAATCAAAGTACAAAAAAGCAAAGATTAACCCTTGTACCTTTTGCATAATGAATTAACGAGCAAAAAACTTAACAAAACGAATTTCAGCTAAGTAACCCGAAACCAGACGAGCTACCTATAGACAGTTTATTAGAACCAACTCATCTATGTGGCAAAATAGTGAGAAGATCTATAAGTAGAGGTGACATGCCTAACGAGCCTGGTGATAGCTGGTTGTCCAGAAAATGAATCTTAGTTCAGCTTTAAAGATACCAAAAAATATAAACAAATCTCACTGTATCTTTAAAAGTTAGTCTAAAAAGGTACAGCCTTTTAGAAATGGGTACAACCTTCACTAGAGAGTAAGATCTTACAACACCATAGTAGGCCTAAAAGCAGCCATCTATTAAGAAAGCGTTAAAGCTCAACAATAAAAACAATACTAATCCCAACAACAATATAACCAACTCCTAGACCTAGTACTGGACTATTCTATTACTAAATAGAAGCAATAATGTTAATATGAGTAACAAGAAATATTTTCTCCTTGCACAAGTTTAAGTCAGTATCTGATAATACTCTGACTGTTAACAGTAAATAAAAATAACCCAACAATAAATAATTTATTAATTATACTGTTAATCCAACACAGGAGTGCACCCAGGAAAGATTAAAAGAAGTAAAAGGAACTCGGCAAACACAAATCCCGCCTGTTTACCAAAAACATCACCTCCAGCATCCCCAGTATTGGAGGCACTGCCTGCCCAGTGACTAGACGTTAAACGGCCGCGGTATCCTGACCGTGCAAAGGTAGCATAATCATTTGTTCTCTAAATAAGGACTTGTATGAACGGCCACACGAGGGTTTTACTGTCTCTTACTTCCAATCAGTGAAATTGACCTTCCCGTGAAGAGGCGGGAATAAACCAACAAGACGAGAAGACCCTATGGAGCTTTAACTAACTAGTCCAAAGAAAATAAACTTAACCATTAAGGGATAACAACACTCTTTATGGACTAGCAGTTTTGGTTGGGGTGACCTCGGAGAACAAAAAATCCTCCGAACGATTTTAAAGACTAGACCCACAAGTCAAATCAAACTATCGTTTATTGATCCAAAGACTTGATCAACGGAACAAGTTACCCTAGGGATAACAGCGCAATCCTATTCAAGAGTCCATATCGACAATAGGGTTTACGACCTCGATGTTGGATCAGGACACCCCGATGGTGCAACCGCTATCAAAGGTTCGTTTGTTCAACGATTAAAGTCCTACGTGATCTGAGTTCAGACCGGAGTAATCCAGGTCGGTTTCTATCTGTTATGTATTTCTCCCAGTACGAAAGGACAAGAGAAATAAGGCCAACTTCAACAAAGCGCCTTAAATCAATCAATGACTTTATCTCAATTGACCTCACAAACAATACCTGCCCTAGAAAAGGGCCCAGTTAAGGTGGCAGAGCCCGGTAATTGCGTAAAACTTAAACCTTTATACTCAGAGATTCAAATCCTCTCCTTAACAAAATGTTTATACTCAACATCTTAACACTTATTATCCCCATTCTTCTAGCCGTAGCTTTTCTTACACTAGTTGAACGAAAAATCCTAGGCTACATACAACTCCGAAAAGGCCCAAATATTGTAGGACCATATGGCTTACTCCAACCCATCGCCGATGCAATCAAACTTTTCATTAAAGAACCCCTACGACCTGCCACATCCTCAATCTCAATATTTATTCTAGCCCCCATCCTAGCCCTAACCCTAGCCTTAACTATATGAATCCCCCTACCCATACCCTATCCCCTCATCAATATAAACTTAGGAATCCTTTTCATATTAGCTATATCAAGCTTAGCCGTATACTCGATCCTCTGATCAGGCTGAGCCTCCAACTCAAAATACGCTCTTATTGGAGCCCTACGAGCAGTAGCACAAACAATTTCATATGAAGTTACACTAGCAATTATCTTACTATCAATCTTACTAATAAATGGATCCTTCACTCTCTCTACATTAATCATTACACAAGAACAAGTATGACTAATCTTCCCAGCATGACCCTTAGCAATAATATGATTCATTTCAACACTAGCAGAAACAAACCGAGCACCATTTGATCTTACTGAAGGAGAATCTGAACTAGTATCGGGCTTTAATGTAGAATACGCCGCAGGACCATTCGCCCTATTCTTTATAGCAGAATATGCAAACATTATTATAATAAATATCTTCACAACAACCCTCTTCCTAGGAGCATCCCATAACCCATACATACCAGAACTCTACGCAATTAACTTTATCATCAAATCACTACTACTCACAATGACCTTCCTATGAATCCGAGCATCCTACCCCCGATTCCGCTATGATCAACTGATGCACTTATTATGAAAAAATTTTCTACCCCTAACGCTAGCCCTATGCATATGACATGTATCTCTACCTATTCTCCTATCAAGTATCCCCCCACAAACATAAGAAATATGTCTGACAAAAGAGTTACTTTGATAGAGTAAATTATAGAGGTTTAAATCCTCTTATTTCTAGAACTATAGGAATTGAACCTACTCCTAAGAACTCAAAACTCTTCGTGCTCCCAATTACACCAAATTCTAATAGTAAGGTCAGCTAATTAAGCTATCGGGCCCATACCCCGAAAATGTTGGTTTGTATCCTTCCCGTACTAATAAACCCAATCACTCTCATTATTATCTTAATAACTATAATACTTGGAACCATTATCGTTATAATTAGCTCCCACTGACTACTCATCTGAATCGGATTTGAAATAAATATACTCGCCATCATTCCTATTATAATAAAAAAACACAACCCACGAGCCACAGAAGCATCAACTAAATATTTCCTAACTCAATCAACAGCCTCAATACTACTAATAATAGCCATTATCATCAACTTAATATTCTCAGGCCAATGAACCGTAATAAAACTATTTAACCCAACAGCCTCCATACTCATAACAATAGCCCTCGCCATAAAACTAGGAATAGCCCCATTCCACTTCTGAGTCCCAGAAGTAACACAAGGCATCCCTCTATCTTCAGGCCTAATCTTACTTACATGACAAAAACTAGCACCCATATCGGTACTTTACCAAGTATCCCAATCCATCAACCTAAATATAATCTTAACCCTATCAATTCTATCCATTATAATCGGAGGCTGAGGAGGATTAAACCAAACCCAACTACGAAAAATTATAGCTTACTCATCAATTGCCCACATAGGCTGAATAACAGCAATTTTACCATACAATCCCACCATAACATTACTAAACCTAATCATTTACATCATCATAACTTCCACCATATTTACACTATTTATAGCCAACTCAACCACAACCACTCTATCACTATCACACACATGAAACAAAACACCCATCATAACTATTCTAATTCTCATTACCCTCCTATCAATAGGAGGACTCCCCCCACTATCAGGATTTATGCCAAAATGAATAATTATTCAAGAAATGACAAAAAACAATAGCATTATCCTACCTACCTTCATAGCAATTACAGCACTACTAAACCTATATTTCTACATACGACTGGCATATTCCACCACACTTACTATGTTCCCTTCCACAAACAACATAAAAATAAAATGACAATTCTCAACCATAAAACGAATAACCCTCCTACCAACAATAACCGTATTGTCCACTATACTACTACCACTTACACCAATTCTCTCAATCCTAGAATAGGAATTTAGGTTAAATAGACCAAGAGCCTTCAAAGCCCTAAGCAAGTATAATTTACTTAATTCCTGATAAGGACTGCAAGATCATATCTTACATCAATTGAATGCAAATCAACTACTTTAATTAAGCTAAATCCTCACTAGATTGGTGGGTCCCACCCCCACGAAACTTTAGTTAACAGCTAAATACCCTAAATAACTGGCTTCAATCTACTTCTCCCGCCGCAAGAAAAAAAAGGCGGGAGAAGCCCCGGCAGAGTTTGAAGCTGCTCCTTTGAATTTGCAATTCAATATGTTAATTCACTACAGGACCTGGTAAAAAGAGGAATCAAACCTCTATTCTTAGATTTACAGTCTATTGCTTTACTCAGCCATTTTACCCATGTTCATAAACCGCTGATTATTTTCAACTAATCATAAAGATATCGGTACCCTTTATCTTCTATTTGGTGCCTGAGCCGGCATAGTAGGAACCGCTCTGAGCTTACTAATTCGTGCTGAGTTAGGCCAACCCGGAACTCTACTTGGAGATGACCAAATCTACAACGTAATTGTAACTGCACACGCATTCGTAATAATCTTCTTTATAGTAATGCCTATTATAATTGGAGGGTTTGGCAACTGGCTAGTTCCTCTAATGATTGGAGCCCCTGATATAGCATTCCCTCGGATAAATAATATAAGTTTTTGGCTCCTCCCCCCTTCTTTCCTATTACTCCTAGCATCCTCTATAGTCGAAGCCGGAGCAGGGACGGGTTGAACCGTATATCCCCCTCTAGCAGGTAATCTAGCCCACGCAGGAGCCTCAGTAGACCTGACCATTTTCTCCCTACACCTAGCAGGTGTTTCCTCAATTTTAGGAGCCATTAATTTTATTACAACTATTATTAACATAAAACCTCCCGCAATATCACAATACCAGACCCCCCTGTTCGTGTGATCTGTACTGATCACTGCCGTACTACTCCTCCTCTCACTTCCTGTATTAGCAGCTGGCATCACAATATTACTAACAGACCGAAACCTGAATACAACTTTCTTTGACCCAGCAGGAGGAGGAGACCCTATCTTATATCAACACTTATTCTGATTTTTTGGACACCCCGAAGTATATATTCTAATTTTACCTGGCTTTGGAATAATCTCCCACATCGTAACCTACTATTCAGGAAAAAAAGAGCCATTTGGATATATAGGAATAGTATGAGCCATAATATCAATTGGATTTCTAGGATTTATTGTATGAGCCCATCATATATTCACAGTCGGAATAGACGTCGATACACGAGCTTACTTTACATCCGCTACTATAATTATTGCTATCCCAACCGGAGTAAAAGTCTTTAGTTGGCTAGCAACACTTCACGGAGGAAATATCAAATGATCCCCCGCTATAATATGAGCCCTAGGCTTCATTTTCCTTTTTACAGTTGGAGGACTAACTGGAATTGTTTTAGCCAACTCCTCCCTTGACATCGTTCTCCACGACACATACTATGTGGTAGCACATTTCCACTACGTACTATCAATAGGAGCTGTATTCGCTATCATAGGAGGATTTGTACATTGATTTCCCTTATTCTCAGGCTACACCCTTAATGACACATGAGCCAAAATCCATTTCGCAATTATATTTGTAGGTGTTAACATGACCTTCTTCCCACAACATTTCTTAGGGCTATCTGGTATACCACGACGATACTCCGATTACCCAGACGCATATACAATATGAAACACTATTTCATCTATAGGCTCATTCATCTCACTAACGGCAGTAATATTAATGACTTTTATCATCTGAGAAGCATTTGCATCCAAACGGGAAGTCTTAACCGTGGACCTAACCACAACAAATCTAGAATGACTAAACGGATGCCCTCCACCATATCACACATTTGAAGAACCTACATACATTAACCTAAAATAAGAGAGGAAGGAATTGAACCCCCTATTATCGGTTTCAAGCCAACACCATAACCACTATGTCTCTCTCAATAAACGAGATGTTAGTAAAACATTACATAACCTTGTCAAGATTAAATTACAGGTGAAAGTCCCGTACATCTCATATGGCATATCCCGTACAGCTAGGCTTTCAAGACGCAACATCACCCATCATAGAAGAACTGCTACACTTTCACGATCACACTCTGATAATTGTTTTCCTAATTAGCTCACTAGTACTCTATATTATCTTACTGATACTAACAACAAAACTAACCCATACCAGCACCATAGACGCACAAGAAGTAGAAACAATCTGAACCATTCTACCAGCCATTATTCTGATTATAATTGCTCTCCCATCCCTACGAATTCTATACATAATAGACGAAATCAACAACCCATCTCTCACAGTAAAGACCATAGGACATCAATGATACTGAAGTTATGAGTACACAGACTATGAAGACTTAAGCTTCGACTCCTATATAATTCCAACATCAGAATTGAAACCTGGAGAACTACGATTACTAGAAGTAGATAACCGAGCTGTATTACCTATAGAAATAACAATTCGAATACTAATCTCCTCCGAAGACGTTTTACACTCATGAGCAGTTCCCTCTCTAGGACTAAAAACAGACGCAATTCCAGGCCGTTTAAATCAAACAACCCTCATATCAACTCGTCCAGGCCTATTTTACGGCCAATGCTCAGAAATCTGCGGATCAAATCATAGTTTCATACCAATCGTTCTCGAACTAGTCCCATTAGAATATTTTGAAAAGTGATCTGCATCAATGTTATAAGTCATCAAGAAGCTATGCCAGCATTAACCTTTTAAGTTAAAGACCGAGAGCACAACACTCTCCTTGATGACATGCCACAACTAGACACATCAACGTGACTCACGACAATTCTATCAATATTTTTAGTCCTCTTTATTGTTCTCCAATTAAAAATCTCAAAACACGATTTCTACTATAACCCAAAATTAATAACAACAAAAACGCCAAAACAAGACGCCCCTTGAGAAACAAAATGAACGAAAATCTATTTACCTCTTTCATTACCCCTGTAATTCTAGGCCTCCCCCTTGTTACTCTCGTCATTATATTCCCTAGCTTACTATTTCCTACATCAAACCGACTAATTAATAACCGCCTTATCTCCCTCCAACAATGAGCACTTCAACTCATGTCAAAACAAATAATAAGCACTCACAACACCAAAGGACAAACATGAACATTGATATTAATGTCCCTAATTCTATTTATTGGGTCTACAAATTTATTAGGCTTATTACCCCATTCATTTACACCAACCACACAACTATCAATAAATTTAGGCATGGCTATTCCCCTATGAGCAGGGGCCGTAGTTACAGGCTTCCGCAACAAAACCAAAGCATCACTCGCCCACTTCCTACCACAAGGAACACCTACCCCACTAATCCCAATACTGGTAATTATCGAAACCATCAGCCTCTTCATCCAACCAGTAGCCCTTGCCGTACGATTAACAGCCAACATCACAGCAGGGCACTTATTAATTCACTTAATCGGAGGAGCTACCCTTGCATTATTAAATATCAATACCACAACAGCACTTATTACATTTACTATTTTAGCTCTACTAACAATCCTCGAATTCGCAGTAGCTATAGTTCAAGCCTACGTATTCACCCTCCTAGTTAGCTTATATCTGCACGACAATACATAATGACACACCAAACCCACGCCTATCACATAGTAAACCCAAGTCCCTGACCCCTCACAGGAGCACTATCTGCCCTCCTAATAACATCTGGCCTCATCATGTGATTTCACTTCAATTCAACAGCTCTACTGACCCTAGGCCTAACAACAAACATACTTACAATATACCAATGATGACGAGATGTAATCCGAGAAAGTACCTTTCAAGGCCACCATACTCCTGCTGTCCAAAAAAGCCTTCGCTACGGAATAATCCTCTTCATCGTCTCCGAAGTCCTATTCTTCACTGGCTTCTTCTGAGCCTTCTATCACTCAAGCCTTGCTCCTACACCCGAATTAGGCAGCTGCTGACCCCCAACAGGCATTCACCCACTTAACCCCTTAGAAGTCCCACTACTCAACACCTCTGTCCTTCTAGCCTCAGGAGTCTCCATTACCTGAGCCCACCACAGCCTCATAGAAGGGAACCGTAACCACATGCTACAAGCCTTATTCATCACCATTACGTTAGGCGTATACTTTACACTTCTACAAGCATCAGAATACTATGAAGCTCCCTTTACAATCTCAGACGGAGTTTACGGCTCAACTTTCTTCGTAGCTACAGGATTCCACGGCCTCCATGTCATTATTGGATCTACTTTCTTAATTGTCTGCTTCCTCCGCCAACTAAAATTTCACTTTACCTCCAATCACCATTTCGGCTTCGAAGCCGCTGCCTGATATTGACACTTCGTAGACGTAGTATGACTTTTCCTCTATGTTTCCATCTACTGATGAGGCTCATGTTCTTTTAGTATTAATTAGTACAACTGACTTCCAATCAGTTAGCTTCGGCCTAACCCGAAAAAGAACAATAAACCTTATAATTACCCTCCTAACTAACTTTACACTAGCTACATTGCTCGTGACCATCGCATTCTGACTCCCCCAACTAAACGTATACTCAGAAAAAACAAGCCCATACGAATGTGGATTCGACCCCATAGGATCTGCTCGCCTTCCTTTCTCCATAAAATTCTTTCTAGTAGCTATCACATTCCTCCTCTTCGATCTAGAAATTGCACTACTTCTACCACTACCATGGGCCTCACAAACAACTAACCTTAACACAATGCTTACTATATCCCTTCTCCTAATTTTCCTACTAGCCACAAGCCTAGCCTATGAATGAACCCAAAAAGGATTAGAATGGACCGAATATGGTACTTAGTTTAAACCAAAATAAATGATTTCGACTCATTAGATTATGATCAAACTCATAAGTACCAAATGTCCCTCGTATACATAAATATTATAATAGCATTCATAGTATCTCTCACGGGATTACTAATGTATCGATCTCACCTAATATCCTCCCTCCTATGCCTGGAAGGAATAATATTGTCCTTATTCGTTATAGCTACCCTAATAATCCTAAACTCACACTTCACTTTAGCCAGTATAATACCCATTATTCTACTAGTTTTCGCAGCCTGCGAAGCAGCACTAGGCCTATCCTTGCTAGTAATGGTATCAAACACATACGGCACCGACTACGTACAAAACCTTAATCTGCTACAATGCTAAAATACATTATTTCCACAATAATACTTATACCCCTAACCTGGCTATCAAAAAATAACATAATCTGAATTAACTCCACACTCCACAGCTTACTAATTAGCCTTACAAGCCTACTCCTTATAAACCAATTTGGCGATAACAGCCTCAACTTCTCATTAACTTTCTTCTCCGACTCCTTATCTACACCACTACTTATTCTAACCATATGACTCCTCCCCTTAATACTTATAGCTAGCCAGCATCACCTATCAAAAGAAAACCCAGCCCGAAAAAAATTCTTCATCTCAATACTAATCCTATTACAACTATTTCTAATTATGACATTCTCTGCTACAGAACTAATTCTCTTTTATATTATATTTGAAGCAACACTAGTTCCCACACTCATTATTATTACCCGATGAGGGAACCAAACAGAACGCCTAAATGCCGGTCTCTACTTCTTGTTTTATACACTAGCAGGATCCCTACCCTTACTAGTTGCACTAATCTATATTCAAAACACAATAGGATCCCTAAACTTCCTAATTCTACAATACTGAGTACAACCAATACCCAGCTCCTGATCCAACACCTTCATGTGACTAGCATGCATAATAGCCTTTATAGTAAAAATACCACTATACGGACTTCATCTCTGACTACCCAAAGCCCACGTAGAAGCCCCAATTGCAGGCTCCATAGTTCTTGCAGCAATCCTACTAAAACTAGGAGGATACGGCATGTTACGAATTACGCTTCTCCTAGATCCAATCACCGACTTTATAGCATACCCATTCATCATGCTATCACTATGAGGCATAATCATAACCAGCTCAATTTGCCTTCGTCAAACGGACCTGAAATCACTCATCGCGTACTCCTCTATTAGCCACATGGCACTTGTCATCGTTGCAATCCTAATCCAAACACCCTGAAGCTACATAGGAGCCACCGCCCTGATAATTGCCCACGGCCTTACATCCTCTATACTTTTCTGCCTAGCAAATTCTAACTACGAACGAATTCACAGCCGTACAATAATCTTAGCCCGCGGCCTACAAACACTTCTTCCACTAATAGCCACCTGATGACTCCTAGCAAGTCTAACCAACCTGGCTCTACCCCCAACAATCAACCTAATCGGAGAACTATTTGTAGTAATATCGACTTTTTCATGATCTAATATCACAATTATTCTAATAGGACTTAACATAGTAATCACTACTCTCTACTCCCTCTATATACTAATCACAACACAACGGGGCAAATACACTCATCATATCAATAACATTTCACCTTCCTTCACACGAGAAAATGCACTCATATCACTACACATACTACCACTACTGCTTCTATCCCTAAACCCAAAAATTATCCTAGGACCCCTATACTGTAAATATAGTTTAAAAAAACATTAGATTGTGAATCTAACAATAGAAGCCTATCACCTTCTTATTTACCGAAAAAGTATGCAAGAACTGCTAATTCTATGCTCCCATGCCTGACAACATGGCTTTTTCAAACTTTTAAAGGATAGCAGTTATCCATTGGTCTTAGGAACCAAAAAATTGGTGCAACTCCAAATAAAAGTAATAAACCTGTTCCCATCCCTCACACTAACTACCCTAATCCTACTAACCGTACCCATCATGACAACTAGTCTTAGCACCCACAAATTCACCAATTACCCACTTTACGTAAAAACAACCATTTCATACGCCTTTATCACTAGTATAATTCCCACTATAATATTTATTCATACAGGACAAGAAATAATTATTTCAAACTGACACTGACTAACCATCCAAACCCTCAAACTATCTCTCAGCTTCAAAATAGATTACTTCTCGACAATATTTATCCCAGTATCACTATTCGTCACATGATCCATCATAGAATTCTCAATATGATACATACATTCCGACCCCAACATCAACCAATTTTTTAAGTACTTACTCTTATTTCTTATCACAATACTCATCCTCGTCACTGCAAATAACATCTTTCAACTATTCATTGGCTGAGAAGGAGTCGGAATTATATCATTTCTACTAATTGGATGGTGATACGGACGAGCAGACGCAAACACAGCAGCTCTACAAGCAATCCTATATAACCGCATTGGCGACATCGGATTTATCCTAGCAATAGCATGATTCCTAATTAACCTCAACACTTGAGACCTTCAACAAATCTTCTTACTAAAACCAGAGAACTCAAATCTACCTCTAATAGGACTAATTCTAGCCGCAACCGGAAAATCCGCACAATTTAGCCTGCACCCATGATTACCCTCCGCAATAGAGGGTCCGACACCTGTCTCAGCATTACTCCACTCAAGTACAATAGTAGTAGCAGGTATTTTCTTACTAATCCGCTTTTATCCATTAACAGAAAACAATAAACTCATCCAATCTACTATACTATGCCTAGGAGCCATTACCACACTATTTACAGCAATATGTGCCCTCACCCAAAATGACATTAAAAAAATCATCGCCTTCTCTACATCCAGCCAACTCGGCCTTATGATAGTAACAATTGGAATTAACCAGCCTCACCTAGCACTTCTTCACATCTGCACCCACGCTTTCTTCAAAGCCATATTATTTCTATGCTCCGGCTCCATCATCCACAATCTAAATAACGAACAAGATATTCGAAAAATAGGAGGCCTATTTAAAGCCATACCATTCACCGCAACAGCCCTTATTATTGGCAGCCTTGCACTAACAGGAATACCTTTCCTCACCGGATTCTACTCCAAAGATCTAATTATTGAATCCGCCAACACGTCATATACCAACGCCTGAGCCCTCTTAATAACACTAATCGCCATCTCCTTCACAGCTATCTACAGTACCCGTATTATTTTCTTCACACTCCTAGGACAACCCCGATTCCCAACCCTTATTTCTATTAATGAAAACAACCCATTCCTAATTAACTCAATTAAACGCTTACTAATCGGAAGTCTTTTCGCAGGATTCATCATTTCTAACAACATCCCCCCAACAACCATTCCCCAAACAACTATACCCTACTACCTAAAAATCACCGCCCTAACAATTACAATCCTAGGCTTTATTCTAGCACTAGAAATTAACAACATAACCCACTACTTAAAGTTCAATTACCCATCAAACATATTCAAATTTTCTAACCTACTAG
>NW_026292525.1:0-15606 GCF_023091745.1 Budorcas taxicolor
ATTGTGAGTGGTGGGGTTGGGTGTGGTATTGTGTTAAATTATGGTGGTTCTTTTTTAGGTTTAATGGTTTTTTTAGTTTATTTAGGGGGTATAATGGTGGTTTTTGGTTATACGACAGCTATGGCTACTGAGCAGTATCCTGAGGTTTGGGTTTCTAATAAGGTTGTTTTAGGAACGTTTATTACTGGTTTGTTGATGGAGTTTTTTATAATTTACTATGTGTTGAAGGATAAGGAGGTGGAGATTGTGTTTAAGTTTAATGGTATGGGGGATTGGGTAATTTATGATACAGGGGATTCTGGGTTTTTTAGTGAGGAGGCCATGGGGATTGCTGCTTTGTACAGCTATGGTACTTGATTAGTTATTGTTACTGGTTGATCTTTATTAATTGGTGTAGTGGTGATTATAGAGATTACTCGTGGAAATTAAGTAGAATTGTGCTAGTGAAAATCGTAATTAGGAAGGAAAGGAAATATAATTTAATTAAGCCTTTTTGGTTTGTGATTATGATAGATGTTTTTATTTGGGTTAGTGAGATGGTTTTTGGTATAATGGTTTCTAGTCAGGTTAGGTCTAGAAGGGAGGATGCTGATTTTTGGCTTATTGTTAGATTTATATAGGGGGTTAAGCGGTGTATGACTGTGGGATAATATCCTAGTAGGTTAGAAAATTTGAATATGTTTGATGGGTAATTGAACTTTAAGTAGTGGGTTATGTTGTTAATTTCTAGTGCTAGAATAAAGCCTAGGATTGTAATTGTTAGGGCGGTGATTTTTAGGTAGTAGGGTATAGTTGTTTGGGGAATGGTTGTTGGGGGGATGTTGTTAGAAATGATGAATCCTGCGAAAAGACTTCCGATTAGTAAGCGTTTAATTGAGTTAATTAGGAATGGGTTGTTTTCATTAATAGAAATAAGGGTTGGGAATCGGGGTTGTCCTAGGAGTGTGAAGAAAATAATACGGGTACTGTAGATAGCTGTGAAGGAGATGGCGATTAGTGTTATTAAGAGGGCTCAGGCGTTGGTATATGACGTGTTGGCGGATTCAATAATTAGATCTTTGGAGTAGAATCCGGTGAGGAAAGGTATTCCTGTTAGTGCAAGGCTGCCAATAATAAGGGCTGTTGCGGTGAATGGTATGGCTTTAAATAGGCCTCCTATTTTTCGAATATCTTGTTCGTTATTTAGATTGTGGATGATGGAGCCGGAGCATAGAAATAATATGGCTTTGAAGAAAGCGTGGGTGCAGATGTGAAGAAGTGCTAGGTGAGGCTGGTTAATTCCAATTGTTACTATCATAAGGCCGAGTTGGCTGGATGTAGAGAAGGCGATGATTTTTTTAATGTCATTTTGGGTGAGGGCACATATTGCTGTAAATAGTGTGGTAATGGCTCCTAGGCATAGTATAGTAGATTGGATGAGTTTATTGTTTTCTGTTAATGGATAAAAGCGGATTAGTAAGAAAATACCTGCTACTACTATTGTACTTGAGTGGAGTAATGCTGAGACAGGTGTCGGACCCTCTATTGCGGAGGGTAATCATGGGTGCAGGCTAAATTGTGCGGATTTTCCGGTTGCGGCTAGAATTAGTCCTATTAGAGGTAGATTTGAGTTCTCTGGTTTTAGTAAGAAGATTTGTTGAAGGTCTCAAGTGTTGAGGTTAATTAGGAATCATGCTATTGCTAGGATAAATCCGATGTCGCCAATGCGGTTATATAGGATTGCTTGTAGAGCTGCTGTGTTTGCGTCTGCTCGTCCGTATCACCATCCAATTAGTAGAAATGATATAATTCCGACTCCTTCTCAGCCAATGAATAGTTGAAAGATGTTATTTGCAGTGACGAGGATGAGTATTGTGATAAGAAATAAGAGTAAGTACTTAAAAAATTGGTTGATGTTGGGGTCGGAATGTATGTATCATATTGAGAATTCTATGATGGATCATGTGACGAATAGTGATACTGGGATAAATATTGTCGAGAAGTAATCTATTTTGAAGCTGAGAGATAGTTTGAGGGTTTGGATGGTTAGTCAGTGTCAGTTTGAAATAATTATTTCTTGTCCTGTATGAATAAATATTATAGTGGGAATTATACTAGTGATAAAGGCGTATGAAATGGTTGTTTTTACGTAAAGTGGGTAATTGGTGAATTTGTGGGTGCTAAGACTAGTTGTCATGATGGGTACGGTTAGTAGGATTAGGGTAGTTAGTGTGAGGGATGGGAACAGGTTTATTACTTTTATTTGGAGTTGCACCAATTTTTTGGTTCCTAAGACCAATGGATAACTGCTATCCTTTAAAAGTTTGAAAAAGCCATGTTGTCAGGCATGGGAGCATAGAATTAGCAGTTCTTGCATACTTTTTCGGTAAATAAGAAGGTGATAGGCTTCTATTGTTAGATTCACAATCTAATGTTTTTTTAAACTATATTTACAGTATAGGGGTCCTAGGATAATTTTTGGGTTTAGGGATAGAAGCAGTAGTGGTAGTATGTGTAGTGATATGAGTGCATTTTCTCGTGTGAAGGAAGGTGAAATGTTATTGATATGATGAGTGTATTTGCCCCGTTGTGTTGTGATTAGTATATAGAGGGTGTAGAGAGTAGTGATTACTATGTTAAGTCCTATTAGAATAATTGTGATATTAGATCATGAAAAAGTCGATATTACTACAAATAGTTCTCCGATTAGGTTGATTGTTGGGGGTAGAGCCAGGTTGGTTAGACTTGCTAGGAGTCATCAGGTGGCTATTAGTGGAAGAAGTGTTTGTAGGCCGCGGGCTAAGATTATTGTACGGCTGTGAATTCGTTCGTAGTTAGAATTTGCTAGGCAGAAAAGTATAGAGGATGTAAGGCCGTGGGCAATTATCAGGGCGGTGGCTCCTATGTAGCTTCAGGGTGTTTGGATTAGGATTGCAACGATGACAAGTGCCATGTGGCTAATAGAGGAGTACGCGATGAGTGATTTCAGGTCCGTTTGACGAAGGCAAATTGAGCTGGTTATGATTATGCCTCATAGTGATAGCATGATGAATGGGTATGCTATAAAGTCGGTGATTGGATCTAGGAGAAGCGTAATTCGTAACATGCCGTATCCTCCTAGTTTTAGTAGGATTGCTGCAAGAACTATGGAGCCTGCAATTGGGGCTTCTACGTGGGCTTTGGGTAGTCAGAGATGAAGTCCGTATAGTGGTATTTTTACTATAAAGGCTATTATGCATGCTAGTCACATGAAGGTGTTGGATCAGGAGCTGGGTATTGGTTGTACTCAGTATTGTAGAATTAGGAAGTTTAGGGATCCTATTGTGTTTTGAATATAGATTAGTGCAACTAGTAAGGGTAGGGATCCTGCTAGTGTATAAAACAAGAAGTAGAGACCGGCATTTAGGCGTTCTGTTTGGTTCCCTCATCGGGTAATAATAATGAGTGTGGGAACTAGTGTTGCTTCAAATATAATATAAAAGAGAATTAGTTCTGTAGCAGAGAATGTCATAATTAGAAATAGTTGTAATAGGATTAGTATTGAGATGAAGAATTTTTTTCGGGCTGGGTTTTCTTTTGATAGGTGATGCTGGCTAGCTATAAGTATTAAGGGGAGGAGTCATATGGTTAGAATAAGTAGTGGTGTAGATAAGGAGTCGGAGAAGAAAGTTAATGAGAAGTTGAGGCTGTTATCGCCAAATTGGTTTATAAGGAGTAGGCTTGTAAGGCTAATTAGTAAGCTGTGGAGTGTGGAGTTAATTCAGATTATGTTATTTTTTGATAGCCAGGTTAGGGGTATAAGTATTATTGTGGAAATAATGTATTTTAGCATTGTAGCAGATTAAGGTTTTGTACGTAGTCGGTGCCGTATGTGTTTGATACCATTACTAGCAAGGATAGGCCTAGTGCTGCTTCGCAGGCTGCGAAAACTAGTAGAATAATGGGTATTATACTGGCTAAAGTGAAGTGTGAGTTTAGGATTATTAGGGTAGCTATAACGAATAAGGACAATATTATTCCTTCCAGGCATAGGAGGGAGGATATTAGGTGAGATCGATACATTAGTAATCCCGTGAGAGATACTATGAATGCTATTATAATATTTATGTATACGAGGGACATTTGGTACTTATGAGTTTGATCATAATCTAATGAGTCGAAATCATTTATTTTGGTTTAAACTAAGTACCATATTCGGTCCATTCTAATCCTTTTTGGGTTCATTCATAGGCTAGGCTTGTGGCTAGTAGGAAAATTAGGAGAAGGGATATAGTAAGCATTGTGTTAAGGTTAGTTGTTTGTGAGGCCCATGGTAGTGGTAGAAGTAGTGCAATTTCTAGATCGAAGAGGAGGAATGTGATAGCTACTAGAAAGAATTTTATGGAGAAAGGAAGGCGAGCAGATCCTATGGGGTCGAATCCACATTCGTATGGGCTTGTTTTTTCTGAGTATACGTTTAGTTGGGGGAGTCAGAATGCGATGGTCACGAGCAATGTAGCTAGTGTAAAGTTAGTTAGGAGGGTAATTATAAGGTTTATTGTTCTTTTTCGGGTTAGGC
This sequence comes from Budorcas taxicolor, assembly GCF_023091745.1. Taxonomy (NCBI): domain Eukaryota; kingdom Metazoa; phylum Chordata; class Mammalia; order Artiodactyla; family Bovidae; genus Budorcas; species Budorcas taxicolor. The sequence continues at coordinate 4,538 of NW_026292525.1, forward strand.
CGAAGCTAACTGATTGGAAGTCAGTTGTACTAATTAATACTAAAAGAACATGAGCCTCATCAGTAGATGGAAACATAGAGGAAAAGTCATACTACGTCTACGAAGTGTCAATATCAGGCAGCGGCTTCGAAGCCGAAATGGTGATTGGAGGTAAAGTGAAATTTTAGTTGGCGGAGGAAGCAGACAATTAAGAAAGTAGATCCAATAATGACATGGAGGCCGTGGAATCCTGTAGCTACGAAGAAAGTTGAGCCGTAAACTCCGTCTGAGATTGTAAAGGGAGCTTCATAGTATTCTGATGCTTGTAGAAGTGTAAAGTATACGCCTAACGTAATGGTGATGAATAAGGCTTGTAGCATGTGGTTACGGTTCCCTTCTATGAGGCTGTGGTGGGCTCAGGTAATGGAGACTCCTGAGGCTAGAAGGACAGAGGTGTTGAGTAGTGGGACTTCTAAGGGGTTAAGTGGGTGAATGCCTGTTGGGGGTCAGCAGCTGCCTAATTCGGGTGTAGGAGCAAGGCTTGAGTGATAGAAGGCTCAGAAGAAGCCAGTGAAGAATAGGACTTCGGAGACGATGAAGAGGATTATTCCGTAGCGAAGGCTTTTTTGGACAGCAGGAGTATGGTGGCCTTGAAAGGTACTTTCTCGGATTACATCTCGTCATCATTGGTATATTGTAAGTATGTTTGTTGTTAGGCCTAGGGTCAGTAGAGCTGTTGAATTGAAGTGAAATCACATGATGAGGCCAGATGTTATTAGGAGGGCAGATAGTGCTCCTGTGAGGGGTCAGGGACTTGGGTTTACTATGTGATAGGCGTGGGTTTGGTGTGTCATTATGTATTGTCGTGCAGATATAAGCTAACTAGGAGGGTGAATACGTAGGCTTGAACTATAGCTACTGCGAATTCGAGGATTGTTAGTAGAGCTCAAAATAGTAAATGTAATAAGTGCTGTTGTGGTATTGATATTTAATAATGCAAGGGTAGCTCCTCCGATTAAGTGAATTAATAAGTGCCCTGCTGTGATGTTGGCTGTTAATCGTACGGCAAGGGCTACTGGTTGGATGAAGAGGCTGATGGTTTCGATAATTACCAGTATTGGGATTAGTGGGGTAGGTGTTCCTTGTGGTAGGAAGTGGGCGAGTGATGCTTTGGTTTTGTTGCGGAAGCCTGTAACTACGGCCCCTGCTCATAGGGGAATAGCCATGCCTAAATTTATTGATAGTTGTGTGGTTGGTGTAAATGAATGGGGTAATAAGCCTAATAAATTTGTAGACCCAATAAATAGAATTAGGGACATTAATATCAATGTTCATGTTTGTCCTTTGGTGTTGTGAGTGCTTATTATTTGTTTTGACATGAGTTGAAGTGCTCATTGTTGGAGGGAGATAAGGCGGTTATTAATTAGTCGGTTTGATGTAGGAAATAGTAAGCTAGGGAATATAATGACGAGAGTAACAAGGGGGAGGCCTAGAATTACAGGGGTAATGAAAGAGGTAAATAGATTTTCGTTCATTTTGTTTCTCAAGGGGCGTCTTGTTTTGGCGTTTTTGTTGTTATTAATTTTGGGTTATAGTAGAAATCGTGTTTTGAGATTTTTAATTGGAGAACAATAAAGAGGACTAAAAATATTGATAGAATTGTCGTGAGTCACGTTGATGTGTCTAGTTGTGGCATGTCATCAAGGAGAGTGTTGTGCTCTCGGTCTTTAACTTAAAAGGTTAATGCTGGCATAGCTTCTTGATGACTTATAACATTGATGCAGATCACTTTTCAAAATATTCTAATGGGACTAGTTCGAGAACGATTGGTATGAAACTATGATTTGATCCGCAGATTTCTGAGCATTGGCCGTAAAATAGGCCTGGACGAGTTGATATGAGGGTTGTTTGATTTAAACGGCCTGGAATTGCGTCTGTTTTTAGTCCTAGAGAGGGAACTGCTCATGAGTGTAAAACGTCTTCGGAGGAGATTAGTATTCGAATTGTTATTTCTATAGGTAATACAGCTCGGTTATCTACTTCTAGTAATCGTAGTTCTCCAGGTTTCAATTCTGATGTTGGAATTATATAGGAGTCGAAGCTTAAGTCTTCATAGTCTGTGTACTCATAACTTCAGTATCATTGATGTCCTATGGTCTTTACTGTGAGAGATGGGTTGTTGATTTCGTCTATTATGTATAGAATTCGTAGGGATGGGAGAGCAATTATAATCAGAATAATGGCTGGTAGAATGGTTCAGATTGTTTCTACTTCTTGTGCGTCTATGGTGCTGGTATGGGTTAGTTTTGTTGTTAGTATCAGTAAGATAATATAGAGTACTAGTGAGCTAATTAGGAAAACAATTATCAGAGTGTGATCGTGAAAGTGTAGCAGTTCTTCTATGATGGGTGATGTTGCGTCTTGAAAGCCTAGCTGTACGGGATATGCCATATGAGATGTACGGGACTTTCACCTGTAATTTAATCTTGACAAGGTTATGTAATGTTTTACTAACATCTCGTTTATTGAGAGAGACATAGTGGTTATGGTGTTGGCTTGAAACCGATAATAGGGGGTTCAATTCCTTCCTCTCTTATTTTAGGTTAATGTATGTAGGTTCTTCAAATGTGTGATATGGTGGAGGGCATCCGTTTAGTCATTCTAGATTTGTTGTGGTTAGGTCCACGGTTAAGACTTCCCGTTTGGATGCAAATGCTTCTCAGATGATAAAAGTCATTAATATTACTGCCGTTAGTGAGATGAATGAGCCTATAGATGAAATAGTGTTTCATATTGTATATGCGTCTGGGTAATCGGAGTATCGTCGTGGTATACCAGATAGCCCTAAGAAATGTTGTGGGAAGAAGGTCATGTTAACACCTACAAATATAATTGCGAAATGGATTTTGGCTCATGTGTCATTAAGGGTGTAGCCTGAGAATAAGGGAAATCAATGTACAAATCCTCCTATGATAGCGAATACAGCTCCTATTGATAGTACGTAGTGGAAATGTGCTACCACATAGTATGTGTCGTGGAGAACGATGTCAAGGGAGGAGTTGGCTAAAACAATTCCAGTTAGTCCTCCAACTGTAAAAAGGAAAATGAAGCCTAGGGCTCATATTATAGCGGGGGATCATTTGATATTTCCTCCGTGAAGTGTTGCTAGCCAACTAAAGACTTTTACTCCGGTTGGGATAGCAATAATTATAGTAGCGGATGTAAAGTAAGCTCGTGTATCGACGTCTATTCCGACTGTGAATATATGATGGGCTCATACAATAAATCCTAGAAATCCAATTGATATTATGGCTCATACTATTCCTATATATCCAAATGGCTCTTTTTTTCCTGAATAGTAGGTTACGATGTGGGAGATTATTCCAAAGCCAGGTAAAATTAGAATATATACTTCGGGGTGTCCAAAAAATCAGAATAAGTGTTGATATAAGATAGGGTCTCCTCCTCCTGCTGGGTCAAAGAAAGTTGTATTCAGGTTTCGGTCTGTTAGTAATATTGTGATGCCAGCTGCTAATACAGGAAGTGAGAGGAGGAGTAGTACGGCAGTGATCAGTACAGATCACACGAACAGGGGGGTCTGGTATTGTGATATTGCGGGAGGTTTTATGTTAATAATAGTTGTAATAAAATTAATGGCTCCTAAAATTGAGGAAACACCTGCTAGGTGTAGGGAGAAAATGGTCAGGTCTACTGAGGCTCCTGCGTGGGCTAGATTACCTGCTAGAGGGGGATATACGGTTCAACCCGTCCCTGCTCCGGCTTCGACTATAGAGGATGCTAGGAGTAATAGGAAAGAAGGGGGGAGGAGCCAAAAACTTATATTATTTATCCGAGGGAATGCTATATCAGGGGCTCCAATCATTAGAGGAACTAGCCAGTTGCCAAACCCTCCAATTATAATAGGCATTACTATAAAGAAGATTATTACGAATGCGTGTGCAGTTACAATTACGTTGTAGATTTGGTCATCTCCAAGTAGAGTTCCGGGTTGGCCTAACTCAGCACGAATTAGTAAGCTCAGAGCGGTTCCTACTATGCCGGCTCAGGCACCAAATAGAAGATAAAGGGTACCGATATCTTTATGATTAGTTGAAAATAATCAGCGGTTTATGAACATGGGTAAAATGGCTGAGTAAAGCAATAGACTGTAAATCTAAGAATAGAGGTTTGATTCCTCTTTTTACCAGGTCCTGTAGTGAATTAACATATTGAATTGCAAATTCAAAGGAGCAGCTTCAAACTCTGCCGGGGCTTCTCCCGCCTTTTTTTTCTTGCGGCGGGAGAAGTAGATTGAAGCCAGTTATTTAGGGTATTTAGCTGTTAACTAAAGTTTCGTGGGGGTGGGACCCACCAATCTAGTGAGGATTTAGCTTAATTAAAGTAGTTGATTTGCATTCAATTGATGTAAGATATGATCTTGCAGTCCTTATCAGGAATTAAGTAAATTATACTTGCTTAGGGCTTTGAAGGCTCTTGGTCTATTTAACCTAAATTCCTATTCTAGGATTGAGAGAATTGGTGTAAGTGGTAGTAGTATAGTGGACAATACGGTTATTGTTGGTAGGAGGGTTATTCGTTTTATGGTTGAGAATTGTCATTTTATTTTTATGTTGTTTGTGGAAGGGAACATAGTAAGTGTGGTGGAATATGCCAGTCGTATGTAGAAATATAGGTTTAGTAGTGCTGTAATTGCTATGAAGGTAGGTAGGATAATGCTATTGTTTTTTGTCATTTCTTGAATAATTATTCATTTTGGCATAAATCCTGATAGTGGGGGGAGTCCTCCTATTGATAGGAGGGTAATGAGAATTAGAATAGTTATGATGGGTGTTTTGTTTCATGTGTGTGATAGTGATAGAGTGGTTGTGGTTGAGTTGGCTATAAATAGTGTAAATATGGTGGAAGTTATGATGATGTAAATGATTAGGTTTAGTAATGTTATGGTGGGATTGTATGGTAAAATTGCTGTTATTCAGCCTATGTGGGCAATTGATGAGTAAGCTATAATTTTTCGTAGTTGGGTTTGGTTTAATCCTCCTCAGCCTCCGATTATAATGGATAGAATTGATAGGGTTAAGATTATATTTAGGTTGATGGATTGGGATACTTGGTAAAGTACCGATATGGGTGCTAGTTTTTGTCATGTAAGTAAGATTAGGCCTGAAGATAGAGGGATGCCTTGTGTTACTTCTGGGACTCAGAAGTGGAATGGGGCTATTCCTAGTTTTATGGCGAGGGCTATTGTTATGAGTATGGAGGCTGTTGGGTTAAATAGTTTTATTACGGTTCATTGGCCTGAGAATATTAAGTTGATGATAATGGCTATTATTAGTAGTATTGAGGCTGTTGATTGAGTTAGGAAATATTTAGTTGATGCTTCTGTGGCTCGTGGGTTGTGTTTTTTTATTATAATAGGAATGATGGCGAGTATATTTATTTCAAATCCGATTCAGATGAGTAGTCAGTGGGAGCTAATTATAACGATAATGGTTCCAAGTATTATAGTTATTAAGATAATAATGAGAGTGATTGGGTTTATTAGTACGGGAAGGATACAAACCAACATTTTCGGGGTATGGGCCCGATAGCTTAATTAGCTGACCTTACTATTAGAATTTGGTGTAATTGGGAGCACGAAGAGTTTTGAGTTCTTAGGAGTAGGTTCAATTCCTATAGTTCTAGAAATAAGAGGATTTAAACCTCTATAATTTACTCTATCAAAGTAACTCTTTTGTCAGACATATTTCTTATGTTTGTGGGGGGATACTTGATAGGAGAATAGGTAGAGATACATGTCATATGCATAGGGCTAGCGTTAGGGGTAGAAAATTTTTTCATAATAAGTGCATCAGTTGATCATAGCGGAATCGGGGTAGGATGCTCGGATTCATAGGAAGGTCATTGTGAGTAGTAGTGATTTGATGATAAAGTTAATTGCGTAGAGTTCTGGTATGTATGGGTTATGGGATGCTCCTAGGAAGAGGGTTGTTGTGAAGATATTTATTATAATAATGTTTGCATATTCTGCTATAAAGAATAGGGCGAATGGTCCTGCGGCGTATTCTACATTAAAGCCCGATACTAAGTTCAGATTCTCCTTCAGTAAGATCAAATGGTGCTCGGTTTGTTTCTGCTAGTGTTGAAATGAATCATATTATTGCTAAGGGTCATGCTGGGAAGATTAGTCATACTTGTTCTTGTGTAATGATTAATGTAGAGAGAGTGAAGGATCCATTTATTAGTAAGATTGATAGTAAGATAATTGCTAGTGTAACTTCATATGAAATTGTTTGTGCTACTGCTCGTAGGGCTCCAATAAGAGCGTATTTTGAGTTGGAGGCTCAGCCTGATCAGAGGATCGAGTATACGGCTAAGCTTGATATAGCTAATATGAAAAGGATTCCTAAGTTTATATTGATGAGGGGATAGGGTATGGGTAGGGGGATTCATATAGTTAAGGCTAGGGTTAGGGCTAGGATGGGGGCTAGAATAAATATTGAGATTGAGGATGTGGCAGGTCGTAGGGGTTCTTTAATGAAAAGTTTGATTGCATCGGCGATGGGTTGGAGTAAGCCATATGGTCCTACAATATTTGGGCCTTTTCGGAGTTGTATGTAGCCTAGGATTTTTCGTTCAACTAGTGTAAGAAAAGCTACGGCTAGAAGAATGGGGATAATAAGTGTTAAGATGTTGAGTATAAACATTTTGTTAAGGAGAGGATTTGAATCTCTGAGTATAAAGGTTTAAGTTTTACGCAATTACCGGGCTCTGCCACCTTAACTGGGCCCTTTTCTAGGGCAGGTATTGTTTGTGAGGTCAATTGAGATAAAGTCATTGATTGATTTAAGGCGCTTTGTTGAAGTTGGCCTTATTTCTCTTGTCCTTTCGTACTGGGAGAAATACATAACAGATAGAAACCGACCTGGATTACTCCGGTCTGAACTCAGATCACGTAGGACTTTAATCGTTGAACAAACGAACCTTTGATAGCGGTTGCACCATCGGGGTGTCCTGATCCAACATCGAGGTCGTAAACCCTATTGTCGATATGGACTCTTGAATAGGATTGCGCTGTTATCCCTAGGGTAACTTGTTCCGTTGATCAAGTCTTTGGATCAATAAACGATAGTTTGATTTGACTTGTGGGTCTAGTCTTTAAAATCGTTCGGAGGATTTTTTGTTCTCCGAGGTCACCCCAACCAAACTGCTAGTCCATAAAGAGTGTTGTTATCCCTTAATGGTTAAGTTTATTTCTTTGGACTAGTTAGTTAAAGCTCCATAGGGTCTTCTCGTCTTGTTGGTTTATTCCCGCCTCTTCACGGGAAGGTCAATTTCACTGATTGGAAGTAAGAGACAGTAAAACCCTCGTGTGGCCGTTCATACAAGTCCTTATTTAGAGAACAAATGATTATGCTACCTTTGCACGGTCAGGATACCGCGGCCGTTTAACGTCTAGTCACTGGGCAGGCAGTGCCTCCAATACTGGGGATGCTGGAGGTGATGTTTTTGGTAAACAGGCGGGATTTGTGTTTGCCGAGTTCCTTTTACTTCTTTTAATCTTTCCTGGGTGCACTCCTGTGTTGGATTAACAGTATAATTAATAAATTATTTATTGTTGGGTTATTTTTATTTACTGTTAACAGTCAGAGTATTATCAGATACTGACTTAAACTTGTGCAAGGAGAAAATATTTCTTGTTACTCATATTAACATTATTGCTTCTATTTAGTAATAGAATAGTCCAGTACTAGGTCTAGGAGTTGGTTATATTGTTGTTGGGATTAGTATTGTTTTTATTGTTGAGCTTTAACGCTTTCTTAATAGATGGCTGCTTTTAGGCCTACTATGGTGTTGTAAGATCTTACTCTCTAGTGAAGGTTGTACCCATTTCTAAAAGGCTGTACCTTTTTAGACTAACTTTTAAAGATACAGTGAGATTTGTTTATATTTTTTGGTATCTTTAAGCTGAACTAAGATTCATTTTCTGGACAACCAGCTATCACCAGGCTCGTTAGGCATGTCACCTCTACTTATAGATCTTCTCACTATTTTGCCACATAGATGAGTTGGTTCTAATAAACTGTCTATAGGTAGCTCGTCTGGTTTCGGGTTACTTAGCTGAAATTCGTTTTGTTAAGTTTTTTGCTCGTTAATTCATTATGCAAAAGGTACAAGGGTTAATCTTTGCTTTTTTGTACTTTGATTATTTTCTTTCATCGTTCCCTTACGGTACTTTCTCTATAGCGCCATGTTTAGAATTTCTATCTCCTATACTTTAATAGGGGTAAATGTTTTGTTTTAGTATGTTTTGGTTATTGGATTGAAGAGTGGGGGTTTGGGCTAGGCATAGTTCAAAACATTCACAGTACACGAAATCTTCTAGGTGTAAACTAGATGCTTTAATTAAGCTATGTCTTGTTTGTCCAAGCACACTTTCCAGTATGCTTACCTTGTTACGACTTACCTCCTCTCGTGTAATTGGTGCATGTAAATAGGTTTGGGTGCATATATTTACTTGAGGAGGGTGACGGGCGGTGTGTGCGTGCTTCATGGCCTGGTTCAACTAAGCACTCTATTCTTAGTTTACTACTAAATCCTCCTTTGGCTGTTAGTTTCATAATGGCTTTCGTATTAAGTTTTCTTGGATAGAAAATGTAGCCCATTTCTTCCCATTCCATAGGTTACACCTTGACCTAACGTTTTTATGTGTTATGATTGAGCTTACTTTTGTTCCTTTTCAGGGTTTGCTGAAGATGGCGGTATACAGACTGTATTAGCAAGGATTGGTGAGGTTTATCGGGGTTTATCGATTATAGAACAGGCTCCTCTAGAAGGGTGTAAAGCACCGCCAAGTCCTTTGAGTTTTGGGCCGTTGCCGGTAGTACTCTGGCGAATAATCTTGTTTTTGCAATTATTTATGTTTAGGGCTAAGCATAGTGGGGTATCTAATCCCAGTTTGGGTCTTAGCTATAGTGTGTCAGTTGTCGTAGAGTTACTTTCGTCACTTATTTTTGTTATAATTATGCTTTTACAGCTTAATTAGGATTTAACTCTATTTGGTGTAGTACTTTAACACGTTTTACGCCGTGTTCCTGTTAGCTTGGGTTAGTCGTATGACCGCGGTGGCTGGCACGAGATTTACCAACCCTAGTTAATATGGCTTAGTCGAACTTTCGTTCATGGCTTAAATTTTGTCACTGCTGTTTCCCGTGGGGGTGTGGTTAAGCAAGGCGTTATGAGCTACAGGGTGTGTGCTTGATACCTGCTCCTCTTAGTCCTGCTGATTCGGAGGGCGCTACTCACCGGGGTGCGGATGCTTGCATGTGTAAGTCTATTGAAGTTAACAGGAAGGCCAGGACCAAACCTATGTGTTTATGGAGTTGGTATACTCATCTAGGCATTTTCAGTGCCTTGCTTTAAATTTAAGCTACATTAACCATGTAGTATGTAAGCAGACCCAGGCACCTATATGTCTATCTTGTTTGGAGTGTGAATTTGAGTATTGGGGGTGAGATAAATTTATATTGATACTTAGGGGGAAGTATGTTAAAAATGGTGGTTAATATTTAAGAGGGGGGGGGGGAAATATAATAGGTATGTCCTGTAACCATTGACTGAAATGCCCATGCCTACCATTATGGGGATGCTCAAGATGCAGTTAAGTCCAGCTACAATTTATGCTCCGGGTCGGGGCCTTTGACGGCCATAGCTGAGTCCAAGCATCCCCGAAAATTAAAAAATACCAAATGTATGACAGCACAGTTATGTGTGAGCATGGGCTGATTAGTAATTAGTCCATCGAGATGTCTTATTTAAGAGGAAAGAATGGGCGGTTTTAGATGAGATGGCCCTGAAGAAAGAACCAGATGTCTGATAAAGTTCATTAAATAGCTACCCCCACGATTAATGGGCCCGGAGCGAGAAGAGAAATCCCTGCCAAGCGGGTTGCTGGTTTCACGCGGCATGGTCGGTAAGCTCGTGATCTAGTGGACGGGATACGCATGGTGACGAGGATAGATTTGACTTTATGCGCTATGTACGATCTAAGCAGGAAATGTCCTATGTACTATAGATAATTTTTATTGTACTTGCTTATATGCAAGGGGAAAATCATTTAATGTACTATATACATATTATATCTTTATTACATTAATTATGATGTACATGCTTATATGCATGGGGTAGATCATGTAATGTAATATATACATAGTATGTCTTTATTACATTAATTATAATGTACATACTGCACACAAAGTAGGTCATGTAGTATACTGCATTTATGTATGTTTTTATTATATTACTTCAGTGTATATATTCATACATATAGGATGGATCATGTGGTGTGCTAGACGCATATCATGTTTACATTGTATGAGTGTTAGTGGGTATGTTTGGGCAAATGACATGGTGTGTCTGTGTGTAGTACTCGTACATGTGTCTATTGAGGTGAGTTATTAAGCATGTTGTTACACGTGCAAGCTTATAGAGTGGGAGATTTGTGTCGTATGTTTAAAAATTTTAGCGGATTTAATACTGGGGAGGTTCTTAGTGTTTTTGGGGGTATATCAATGACGCAATTAATAGTGGTTCAGGAATAGTTTAAGTAGAACTTCAGCTTTGGGTGTTGATGGTGAGGCTATCGCTTCTTCCTTGAGTCTTAGGGAGGTTAATTGTTCTCCTTTTCTGGTTTACAAGACCAGCGTATTAATTTTACTACAAAGACTTGTCTTCATTTCAGGAGATTGTTTTCGATGGTGCTGGCTAGTGGTATTATTGCCAGGATGATGAGGAAATATATGATGGATGCTAATTGTCCGATGGTGATGTAGGGGTGTTCAACCGGTTGTCCTCCGATTCATGTAAGTGTTAATAGGTCTGCTATTAAAAGTCAGAATATGCATTGGCTGATTGGTCGGAACATTATGCTTCGTTGTTTGGATGTGTGGAGGAAGGGTACGAGTGTTAAGATCAAGATGGAAAGGACTAAGGCTAGGACTCCTCCCAGTTTATTGGGGATTGATCGTAGGATTGCGTATGCAAATAGGAAATACCATTCTGGCTTAATGTGG
>NW_026292526.1:0-15362 GCF_023091745.1 Budorcas taxicolor
AACCGACCTGGATTACTCCGGTCTGAACTCAGATCACGTAGGACTTTAATCGTTGAACAAACGAACCTTTGATAGCGGTTGCACCATCGGGGTGTCCTGATCCAACATCGAGGTCGTAAACCCTATTGTCGATATGGACTCTTGAATAGGATTGCGCTGTTATCCCTAGGGTAACTTGTTCCGTTGATCAAGTCTTTGGATCAATAAACGATAGTTTGATTTGACTTGTGGGTCTAGTCTTTAAAATCGTTCGGAGGATTTTTTGTTCTCCGAGGTCACCCCAACCAAAACTGCTAGTCCATAAAGAGTGTTGTTATCCCTTAATGGTTAAGTTTATTTTCTTTGGACTAGTTAGTTAAAGCTCCATAGGGTCTTCTCGTCTTGTTGGTTTATTCCCGCCTCTTCACGGGAAGGTCAATTTCACTGATTGGAAGTAAGAGACAGTAAAACCCTCGTGTGGCCGTTCATACAAGTCCTTATTTAGAGAACAAATGATTATGCTACCTTTGCACGGTCAGGATACCGCGGCCGTTTAACGTCTAGTCACTGGGCAGGCAGTGCCTCCAATACTGGGGATGCTGGAGGTGATGTTTTTGGTAAACAGGCGGGATTTGTGTTTGCCGAGTTCCTTTTACTTCTTTTAATCTTTCCTGGGTGCACTCCTGTGTTGGATTAACAGTATAATTAATAAATTATTTATTGTTGGGTTATTTTTATTTACTGTTAACAGTCAGAGTATTATCAGATACTGACTTAAACTTGTGCAAGGAGAAAATATTTCTTGTTACTCATATTAACATTATTGCTTCTATTTAGTAATAGAATAGTCCAGTACTAGGTCTAGGAGTTGGTTATATTGTTGTTGGGATTAGTATTGTTTTTATTGTTGAGCTTTAACGCTTTCTTAATAGATGGCTGCTTTTAGGCCTACTATGGTGTTGTAAGATCTTACTCTCTAGTGAAGGTTGTACCCATTTCTAAAAGGCTGTACCTTTTTAGACTAACTTTTAAAGATACAGTGAGATTTGTTTATATTTTTTGGTATCTTTAAAGCTGAACTAAGATTCATTTTCTGGACAACCAGCTATCACCAGGCTCGTTAGGCATGTCACCTCTACTTATAGATCTTCTCACTATTTTGCCACATAGATGAGTTGGTTCTAATAAACTGTCTATAGGTAGCTCGTCTGGTTTCGGGTTACTTAGCTGAAATTCGTTTTGTTAAGTTTTTTGCTCGTTAATTCATTATGCAAAAGGTACAAGGGTTAATCTTTGCTTTTTTGTACTTTGATTATTTTCTTTCATCGTTCCCTTACGGTACTTTCTCTATAGCGCCATGTTTAGAATTTCTATCTCCTATACTTTAATAGGGGTAAATGTTTTGTTTTAGTATGTTTTGGTTATTGGATTGAAGAGTGGGGGTTTGGGCTAGGCATAGTTCAAAACATTCACAGTACACGAAATCTTCTAGGTGTAAACTAGATGCTTTAATTAAGCTATGTCTTGGTTTGTCCAAGCACACTTTCCAGTATGCTTACCTTGTTACGACTTACCTCCTCTCGTGTAATTGGTGCATGTAAATAGGTTTGGGTGCATATATTTACTTGAGGAGGGTGACGGGCGGTGTGTGCGTGCTTCATGGCCTGGTTCAACTAAGCACTCTATTCTTAGTTTACTACTAAATCCTCCTTTGGCTGTTAGTTTCATAATGGCTTTCGTATTAAGTTTTCTTGGATAGAAAATGTAGCCCATTTCTTCCCATTCCATAGGTTACACCTTGACCTAACGTTTTTATGTGTTATGATTGAGCTTACTTTTGTTCCTTTTCAGGGTTTGCTGAAGATGGCGGTATACAGACTGTATTAGCAAGGATTGGTGAGGTTTATCGGGGTTTATCGATTATAGAACAGGCTCCTCTAGAAGGGTGTAAAGCACCGCCAAGTCCTTTGAGTTTTGGGCCGTTGCCGGTAGTACTCTGGCGAATAATCTTGTTTTTGCAATTATTTATGTTTAGGGCTAAGCATAGTGGGGTATCTAATCCCAGTTTGGGTCTTAGCTATAGTGTGTCAGTTGTCGTAGAGTTACTTTCGTCACTTATTTTTGTTATAATTATGGCTTTTTACAGCTTAATTAGGATTTAACTCTATTTGGTGTAGTACTTTAACACGTTTTACGCCGTGTTCCTGTTAGCTTGGGTTAGTCGTATGACCGCGGTGGCTGGCACGAGATTTACCAACCCTAGTTAATATGGCTTAGTCGAACTTTCGTTCATGGCTTAAATTTTGTCACTGCTGTTTCCCGTGGGGGTGTGGTTAAGCAAGGCGTTATGAGCTACAGGGTGTGTGCTTGATACCTGCTCCTCTTAGTCCTGCTGATTCGGAGGGCGCTACTCACCGGGGTGCGGATGCTTGCATGTGTAAGTCTATTGAAAGTTAACAGGAAGGCCAGGACCAAACCTATGTGTTTATGGAGTTGGTATACTCATCTAGGCATTTTCAGTGCCTTGCTTTAAATTTAAGCTACATTAACCATGTAGTATGTAAGCAGACCCAGGCACCTATATGTCTATCTTGTTTGGAGTGTGAATTTGAGTATTGGGGGTGAGATAAATTTATATTGATACTTAGGGGGAAGTATGTTAAAAATGGTGGTTAATATTTAAGAGGGGGGGGGGGGAAATATAATAGGTATGTCCTGTAACCATTGACTGAAATGCCCATGCCTACCATTATGGGGATGCTCAAGATGCAGTTAAGTCCAGCTACAATTTATGCTCCGGGTCGGGGCCTTTGACGGCCATAGCTGAGTCCAAGCATCCCCGAAAATTAAAAAATACCAAATGTATGACAGCACAGTTATGTGTGAGCATGGGCTGATTAGTAATTAGTCCATCGAGATGTCTTATTTAAGAGGAAAGAATGGGCGGTTTTAGATGAGATGGCCCTGAAGAAAGAACCAGATGTCTGATAAAGTTCATTAAATAGCTACCCCCACGATTAATGGGCCCGGAGCGAGAAGAGAAATCCCTGCCAAGCGGGTTGCTGGTTTCACGCGGCATGGTCGGTAAGCTCGTGATCTAGTGGACGGGATACGCATGGTGACGAGGATAGATTTGACTTTATGCGCTATGTACGATCTAAGCAGGAAATGTCCTATGTACTATAGATAATTTTTATTGTACTTGCTTATATGCAAGGGGAAAATCATTTAATGTACTATATACATATTATATCTTTATTACATTAATTATGATGTACATGCTTATATGCATGGGGTAGATCATGTAATGTAATATATACATAGTATGTCTTTATTACATTAATTATAATGTACATACTGCACACAAAGTAGGTCATGTAGTATACTGCATTTATGTATGTTTTTATTATATTACTTCAGTGTATATATTCATACATATAGGATGGATCATGTGGTGTGCTAGACGCATATCATGTTTACATTGTATGAGTGTTAGTGGGTATGTTTGGGCAAATGACATGGTGTGTCTGTGTGTAGTACTCGTACATGTGTCTATTGAGGTGAGTTATTAAGCATGTTGTTACACGTGCAAGCTTATAGAGTGGGAGATTTGTGTCGTATGTTTAAAAATTTTAGCGGATTTAATACTGGGGAGGTTCTTAGTGTTTTTGGGGGTATATCAATAGACGCAATTAATAGTGGTTCAGGGAATAGTTTAAGTAGAACTTCAGCTTTGGGTGTTGATGGTGAGGCTATCGCTTCTTCCTTGAGTCTTAGGGAGGTTAATTGTTCTCCTTTTCTGGTTTACAAGACCAGCGTATTAATTTTACTACAAAGACTTGTCTTCATTTCAGGAGATTGTTTTCGATGGTGCTGGCTAGTGGTATTATTGCCAGGATGATGAGGAAATATATGATGGATGCTAATTGTCCGATGGTGATGTAGGGGTGTTCAACCGGTTGTCCTCCGATTCATGTAAGTGTTAATAGGTCTGCTATTAAAAGTCAGAATATGCATTGGCTGATTGGTCGGAACATTATGCTTCGTTGTTTGGATGTGTGGAGGAAGGGTACGAGTGTTAAGATCAAGATGGAAAGGACTAAGGCTAGGACTCCTCCCAGTTTATTGGGGATTGATCGTAGGATTGCGTATGCAAATAGGAAATACCATTCTGGCTTAATGTGGGAGGGTGTACTGAGTGGGTTTGCTGGAGTATAATTATCCGGGTCTCCGAGTAGGTCGGGAGTGAATAGTACTAGTGATATGAGGATGAGGATTAATAGTATGATGCCTAGGATGTCCTTGATGGTGTAATAAGGGTGAAATGGAATTTTGTCTGTGTCTGATGGAATTCCTGTGGGGTTGTTGGATCCTGTTTCGTGGAGGAAAATTAAGTGGATTATGGTGAGAGCTACAATGATAAATGGGAGGATGAAGTGGAAAGCGAAGAATCGGGTGAGGGTGGCTTTGTCTACTGAAAATCCCCCTCAGATTCATTCAACTAGGTTGGTGCCAATGTATGGGATTGCCGAGAGGAGGTTGGTAATGACTGTTGCTCCTCAGAATGATATCTGTCCTCATGGTAGGACATAGCCTATGAATGCTGTGGCTATTGTTGTAAATAGGAGAATTACTCCGATGTTTCATGTTTCTAAGAAGGTATATGATCCGTAATATAGGCCTCGTCCTACATGCATAAATAGGCAGATAAAAAATATTGATGCTCCGTTTGCGTGCATATATCGGATGATTCAGCCATAGTTTACGTCTCGACAAATGTGGGTTACAGAGGAGAATGCTATTGTTGTATCGGATGTGTAGTGTATTGCTAGGAATAGGCCTGTTAAGATTTGTAGAGCTAAGCAAGTGCCTAGGAGGGATCCAAAGTTTCATCATGATGAGATGTTTGATGGAGTTGGGAGGTCAATGAGTGCGTTGTTTACGATTTTTATTAGTGGGTGAGTTTTTCGGATGTTGATCATTAGTGTTCTTGTAGTTGAATAACAACGATGGTTTTTCATATCATTAGTCATGGTTAGATTCCATGCAGGAATAATGATTATGTACATTGTATTTATTTTAAGTGTAATTTTTGTGATGGGCTTTGTAGGGTTTTCTTCAAAACCTTCGCCTATTTATGGGGGGTTGGGATTGATTGTGAGTGGTGGGGTTGGGTGTGGTATTGTGTTAAATTATGGTGGTTCTTTTTTAGGTTTAATGGTTTTTTTAGTTTATTTAGGGGGTATAATGGTGGTTTTTGGTTATACGACAGCTATGGCTACTGAGCAGTATCCTGAGGTTTGGGTTTCTAATAAGGTTGTTTTAGGAACGTTTATTACTGGTTTGTTGATGGAGTTTTTTATAATTTACTATGTGTTGAAGGATAAGGAGGTGGAGATTGTGTTTAAGTTTAATGGTATGGGGGATTGGGTAATTTATGATACAGGGGATTCTGGGTTTTTTAGTGAGGAGGCCATGGGGATTGCTGCTTTGTACAGCTATGGTACTTGATTAGTTATTGTTACTGGTTGATCTTTATTAATTGGTGTAGTGGTGATTATAGAGATTACTCGTGGAAATTAAGTAGAATTGTGCTAGTGAAAATCGTAATTAGGAAGGAAAGGAAATATAATTTAATTAAGCCTTTTTGGTTTGTGATTATGATAGATGTTTTTATTTGGGTTAGTGAGATGGTTTTTGGTATAATGGTTTCTAGTCAGGTTAGGTCTAGAAGGGAGGATGCTGATTTTTGGCTTATTGTTAGATTTATATAGGGGTGTTAAGCGGTGTATGACTGTGGGATAATATCCTAGTAGGTTAGAAAATTTGAATATGTTTGATGGGTAATTGAACTTTAAGTAGTGGGTTATGTTGTTAATTTCTAGTGCTAGAATAAAGCCTAGGATTGTAATTGTTAGGGCGGTGATTTTTAGGTAGTAGGGTATAGTTGTTTGGGGAATGGTTGTTGGGGGGATGTTGTTAGAAATGATGAATCCTGCGAAAAGACTTCCGATTAGTAAGCGTTTAATTGAGTTAATTAGGAATGGGTTGTTTTCATTAATAGAAATAAGGGTTGGGAATCGGGGTTGTCCTAGGAGTGTGAAGAAAATAATACGGGTACTGTAGATAGCTGTGAAGGAGATGGCGATTAGTGTTATTAAGAGGGCTCAGGCGTTGGTATATGACGTGTTGGCGGATTCAATAATTAGATCTTTGGAGTAGAATCCGGTGAGGAAAGGTATTCCTGTTAGTGCAAGGCTGCCAATAATAAGGGCTGTTGCGGTGAATGGTATGGCTTTAAATAGGCCTCCTATTTTTCGAATATCTTGTTCGTTATTTAGATTGTGGATGATGGAGCCGGAGCATAGAAATAATATGGCTTTGAAGAAAGCGTGGGTGCAGATGTGAAGAAGTGCTAGGTGAGGCTGGTTAATTCCAATTGTTACTATCATAAGGCCGAGTTGGCTGGATGTAGAGAAGGCGATGATTTTTTTAATGTCATTTTGGGTGAGGGCACATATTGCTGTAAATAGTGTGGTAATGGCTCCTAGGCATAGTATAGTAGATTGGATGAGTTTATTGTTTTCTGTTAATGGATAAAAGCGGATTAGTAAGAAAATACCTGCTACTACTATTGTACTTGAGTGGAGTAATGCTGAGACAGGTGTCGGACCCTCTATTGCGGAGGGTAATCATGGGTGCAGGCTAAATTGTGCGGATTTTCCGGTTGCGGCTAGAATTAGTCCTATTAGAGGTAGATTTGAGTTCTCTGGTTTTAGTAAGAAGATTTGTTGAAGGTCTCAAGTGTTGAGGTTAATTAGGAATCATGCTATTGCTAGGATAAATCCGATGTCGCCAATGCGGTTATATAGGATTGCTTGTAGAGCTGCTGTGTTTGCGTCTGCTCGTCCGTATCACCATCCAATTAGTAGAAATGATATAATTCCGACTCCTTCTCAGCCAATGAATAGTTGAAAGATGTTATTTGCAGTGACGAGGATGAGTATTGTGATAAGAAATAAGAGTAAGTACTTAAAAAATTGGTTGATGTTGGGGTCGGAATGTATGTATCATATTGAGAATTCTATGATGGATCATGTGACGAATAGTGATACTGGGATAAATATTGTCGAGAAGTAATCTATTTTGAAGCTGAGAGATAGTTTGAGGGTTTGGATGGTTAGTCAGTGTCAGTTTGAAATAATTATTTCTTGTCCTGTATGAATAAATATTATAGTGGGAATTATACTAGTGATAAAGGCGTATGAAATGGTTGTTTTTACGTAAAGTGGGTAATTGGTGAATTTGTGGGTGCTAAGACTAGTTGTCATGATGGGTACGGTTAGTAGGATTAGGGTAGTTAGTGTGAGGGATGGGAACAGGTTTATTACTTTTATTTGGAGTTGCACCAATTTTTTGGTTCCTAAGACCAATGGATAACTGCTATCCTTTAAAAGTTTGAAAAAGCCATGTTGTCAGGCATGGGAGCATAGAATTAGCAGTTCTTGCATACTTTTTCGGTAAATAAGAAGGTGATAGGCTTCTATTGTTAGATTCACAATCTAATGTTTTTTTAAACTATATTTACAGTATAGGGGTCCTAGGATAATTTTTGGGTTTAGGGATAGAAGCAGTAGTGGTAGTATGTGTAGTGATATGAGTGCATTTTCTCGTGTGAAGGAAGGTGAAATGTTATTGATATGATGAGTGTATTTGCCCCGTTGTGTTGTGATTAGTATATAGAGGGTGTAGAGAGTAGTGATTACTATGTTAAGTCCTATTAGAATAATTGTGATATTAGATCATGAAAAAGTCGATATTACTACAAATAGTTCTCCGATTAGGTTGATTGTTGGGGGTAGAGCCAGGTTGGTTAGACTTGCTAGGAGTCATCAGGTGGCTATTAGTGGAAGAAGTGTTTGTAGGCCGCGGGCTAAGATTATTGTACGGCTGTGAATTCGTTCGTAGTTAGAATTTGCTAGGCAGAAAAGTATAGAGGATGTAAGGCCGTGGGCAATTATCAGGGCGGTGGCTCCTATGTAGCTTCAGGGTGTTTGGATTAGGATTGCAACGATGACAAGTGCCATGTGGCTAATAGAGGAGTACGCGATGAGTGATTTCAGGTCCGTTTGACGAAGGCAAATTGAGCTGGTTATGATTATGCCTCATAGTGATAGCATGATGAATGGGTATGCTATAAAGTCGGTGATTGGATCTAGGAGAAGCGTAATTCGTAACATGCCGTATCCTCCTAGTTTTAGTAGGATTGCTGCAAGAACTATGGAGCCTGCAATTGGGGCTTCTACGTGGGCTTTGGGTAGTCAGAGATGAAGTCCGTATAGTGGTATTTTTACTATAAAGGCTATTATGCATGCTAGTCACATGAAGGTGTTGGATCAGGAGCTGGGTATTGGTTGTACTCAGTATTGTAGAATTAGGAAGTTTAGGGATCCTATTGTGTTTTGAATATAGATTAGTGCAACTAGTAAGGGTAGGGATCCTGCTAGTGTATAAAACAAGAAGTAGAGACCGGCATTTAGGCGTTCTGTTTGGTTCCCTCATCGGGTAATAATAATGAGTGTGGGAACTAGTGTTGCTTCAAATATAATATAAAAGAGAATTAGTTCTGTAGCAGAGAATGTCATAATTAGAAATAGTTGTAATAGGATTAGTATTGAGATGAAGAATTTTTTTCGGGCTGGGTTTTCTTTTGATAGGTGATGCTGGCTAGCTATAAGTATTAAGGGGAGGAGTCATATGGTTAGAATAAGTAGTGGTGTAGATAAGGAGTCGGAGAAGAAAGTTAATGAGAAGTTGAGGCTGTTATCGCCAAATTGGTTTATAAGGAGTAGGCTTGTAAGGCTAATTAGTAAGCTGTGGAGTGTGGAGTTAATTCAGATTATGTTATTTTTTGATAGCCAGGTTAGGGGTATAAGTATTATTGTGGAAATAATGTATTTTAGCATTGTAGCAGATTAAGGTTTTGTACGTAGTCGGTGCCGTATGTGTTTGATACCATTACTAGCAAGGATAGGCCTAGTGCTGCTTCGCAGGCTGCGAAAACTAGTAGAATAATGGGTATTATACTGGCTAAAGTGAAGTGTGAGTTTAGGATTATTAGGGTAGCTATAACGAATAAGGACAATATTATTCCTTCCAGGCATAGGAGGGAGGATATTAGGTGAGATCGATACATTAGTAATCCCGTGAGAGATACTATGAATGCTATTATAATATTTATGTATACGAGGGACATTTGGTACTTATGAGTTTGATCATAATCTAATGAGTCGAAATCATTTATTTTGGTTTAAACTAAGTACCATATTCGGTCCATTCTAATCCTTTTTGGGTTCATTCATAGGCTAGGCTTGTGGCTAGTAGGAAAATTAGGAGAAGGGATATAGTAAGCATTGTGTTAAGGTTAGTTGTTTGTGAGGCCCATGGTAGTGGTAGAAGTAGTGCAATTTCTAGATCGAAGAGGAGGAATGTGATAGCTACTAGAAAGAATTTTATGGAGAAAGGAAGGCGAGCAGATCCTATGGGGTCGAATCCACATTCGTATGGGCTTGTTTTTTCTGAGTATACGTTTAGTTGGGGGAGTCAGAATGCGATGGTCACGAGCAATGTAGCTAGTGTAAAGTTAGTTAGGAGGGTAATTATAAGGTTTATTGTTCTTTTTCGGGTTAGGCCGAAGCTAACTGATTGGAAGTCAGTTGTACTAATTAATACTAAAAGAACATGAGCCTCATCAGTAGATGGAAACATAGAGGAAAAGTCATACTACGTCTACGAAGTGTCAATATCAGGCAGCGGCTTCGAAGCCGAAATGGTGATTGGAGGTAAAGTGAAATTTTAGTTGGCGGAGGAAGCAGACAATTAAGAAAGTAGATCCAATAATGACATGGAGGCCGTGGAATCCTGTAGCTACGAAGAAAGTTGAGCCGTAAACTCCGTCTGAGATTGTAAAGGGAGCTTCATAGTATTCTGATGCTTGTAGAAGTGTAAAGTATACGCCTAACGTAATGGTGATGAATAAGGCTTGTAGCATGTGGTTACGGTTCCCTTCTATGAGGCTGTGGTGGGCTCAGGTAATGGAGACTCCTGAGGCTAGAAGGACAGAGGTGTTGAGTAGTGGGACTTCTAAGGGGTTAAGTGGGTGAATGCCTGTTGGGGGTCAGCAGCTGCCTAATTCGGGTGTAGGAGCAAGGCTTGAGTGATAGAAGGCTCAGAAGAAGCCAGTGAAGAATAGGACTTCGGAGACGATGAAGAGGATTATTCCGTAGCGAAGGCTTTTTTGGACAGCAGGAGTATGGTGGCCTTGAAAGGTACTTTCTCGGATTACATCTCGTCATCATTGGTATATTGTAAGTATGTTTGTTGTTAGGCCTAGGGTCAGTAGAGCTGTTGAATTGAAGTGAAATCACATGATGAGGCCAGATGTTATTAGGAGGGCAGATAGTGCTCCTGTGAGGGGTCAGGGACTTGGGTTTACTATGTGATAGGCGTGGGTTTGGTGTGTCATTATGTATTGTCGTGCAGATATAAGCTAACTAGGAGGGTGAATACGTAGGCTTGAACTATAGCTACTGCGAATTCGAGGATTGTTAGTAGAGCTAAAATAGTAAATGTAATAAGTGCTGTTGTGGTATTGATATTTAATAATGCAAGGGTAGCTCCTCCGATTAAGTGAATTAATAAGTGCCCTGCTGTGATGTTGGCTGTTAATCGTACGGCAAGGGCTACTGGTTGGATGAAGAGGCTGATGGTTTCGATAATTACCAGTATTGGGATTAGTGGGGTAGGTGTTCCTTGTGGTAGGAAGTGGGCGAGTGATGCTTTGGTTTTGTTGCGGAAGCCTGTAACTACGGCCCCTGCTCATAGGGGAATAGCCATGCCTAAATTTATTGATAGTTGTGTGGTTGGTGTAAATGAATGGGGTAATAAGCCTAATAAATTTGTAGACCCAATAAATAGAATTAGGGACATTAATATCAATGTTCATGTTTGTCCTTTGGTGTTGTGAGTGCTTATTATTTGTTTTGACATGAGTTGAAGTGCTCATTGTTGGAGGGAGATAAGGCGGTTATTAATTAGTCGGTTTGATGTAGGAAATAGTAAGCTAGGGAATATAATGACGAGAGTAACAAGGGGGAGGCCTAGAATTACAGGGGTAATGAAAGAGGTAAATAGATTTTCGTTCATTTTGTTTCTCAAGGGGCGTCTTGTTTTGGCGTTTTTGTTGTTATTAATTTTGGGTTATAGTAGAAATCGTGTTTTGAGATTTTTAATTGGAGAACAATAAAGAGGACTAAAAATATTGATAGAATTGTCGTGAGTCACGTTGATGTGTCTAGTTGTGGCATGTCATCAAGGAGAGTGTTGTGCTCTCGGTCTTTAACTTAAAAGGTTAATGCTGGCATAGCTTCTTGATGACTTATAACATTGATGCAGATCACTTTTCAAAATATTCTAATGGGACTAGTTCGAGAACGATTGGTATGAAACTATGATTTGATCCGCAGATTTCTGAGCATTGGCCGTAAAATAGGCCTGGACGAGTTGATATGAGGGTTGTTTGATTTAAACGGCCTGGAATTGCGTCTGTTTTTAGTCCTAGAGAGGGAACTGCTCATGAGTGTAAAACGTCTTCGGAGGAGATTAGTATTCGAATTGTTATTTCTATAGGTAATACAGCTCGGTTATCTACTTCTAGTAATCGTAGTTCTCCAGGTTTCAATTCTGATGTTGGAATTATATAGGAGTCGAAGCTTAAGTCTTCATAGTCTGTGTACTCATAACTTCAGTATCATTGATGTCCTATGGTCTTTACTGTGAGAGATGGGTTGTTGATTTCGTCTATTATGTATAGAATTCGTAGGGATGGGAGAGCAATTATAATCAGAATAATGGCTGGTAGAATGGTTCAGATTGTTTCTACTTCTTGTGCGTCTATGGTGCTGGTATGGGTTAGTTTTGTTGTTAGTATCAGTAAGATAATATAGAGTACTAGTGAGCTAATTAGGAAAACAATTATCAGAGTGTGATCGTGAAAGTGTAGCAGTTCTTCTATGATGGGTGATGTTGCGTCTTGAAAGCCTAGCTGTACGGGATATGCCATATGAGATGTACGGGACTTTCACCTGTAATTTAATCTTGACAAGGTTATGTAATGTTTTACTAACATCTCGTTTATTGAGAGAGACATAGTGGTTATGGTGTTGGCTTGAAACCGATAATAGGGGGTTCAATTCCTTCCTCTCTTATTTTAGGTTAATGTATGTAGGTTCTTCAAATGTGTGATATGGTGGAGGGCATCCGTTTAGTCATTCTAGATTTGTTGTGGTTAGGTCCACGGTTAAGACTTCCCGTTTGGATGCAAATGCTTCTCAGATGATAAAAGTCATTAATATTACTGCCGTTAGTGAGATGAATGAGCCTATAGATGAAATAGTGTTTCATATTGTATATGCGTCTGGGTAATCGGAGTATCGTCGTGGTATACCAGATAGCCCTAAGAAATGTTGTGGGAAGAAGGTCATGTTAACACCTACAAATATAATTGCGAAATGGATTTTGGCTCATGTGTCATTAAGGGTGTAGCCTGAGAATAAGGGAAATCAATGTACAAATCCTCCTATGATAGCGAATACAGCTCCTATTGATAGTACGTAGTGGAAATGTGCTACCACATAGTATGTGTCGTGGAGAACGATGTCAAGGGAGGAGTTGGCTAAAACAATTCCAGTTAGTCCTCCAACTGTAAAAAGGAAAATGAAGCCTAGGGCTCATATTATAGCGGGGGATCATTTGATATTTCCTCCGTGAAGTGTTGCTAGCCAACTAAAGACTTTTACTCCGGTTGGGATAGCAATAATTATAGTAGCGGATGTAAAGTAAGCTCGTGTATCGACGTCTATTCCGACTGTGAATATATGATGGGCTCATACAATAAATCCTAGAAATCCAATTGATATTATGGCTCATACTATTCCTATATATCCAAATGGCTCTTTTTTTCCTGAATAGTAGGTTACGATGTGGGAGATTATTCCAAAGCCAGGTAAAATTAGAATATATACTTCGGGGTGTCCAAAAAATCAGAATAAGTGTTGATATAAGATAGGGTCTCCTCCTCCTGCTGGGTCAAAGAAAGTTGTATTCAGGTTTCGGTCTGTTAGTAATATTGTGATGCCAGCTGCTAATACAGGAAGTGAGAGGAGGAGTAGTACGGCAGTGATCAGTACAGATCACACGAACAGGGGGGTCTGGTATTGTGATATTGCGGGAGGTTTTATGTTAATAATAGTTGTAATAAAATTAATGGCTCCTAAAATTGAGGAAACACCTGCTAGGTGTAGGGAGAAAATGGTCAGGTCTACTGAGGCTCCTGCGTGGGCTAGATTACCTGCTAGAGGGGGATATACGGTTCAACCCGTCCCTGCTCCGGCTTCGACTATAGAGGATGCTAGGAGTAATAGGAAAGAAGGGGGGAGGAGCCAAAAACTTATATTATTTATCCGAGGGAATGCTATATCAGGGGCTCCAATCATTAGAGGAACTAGCCAGTTGCCAAACCCTCCAATTATAATAGGCATTACTATAAAGAAGATTATTACGAATGCGTGTGCAGTTACAATTACGTTGTAGATTTGGTCATCTCCAAGTAGAGTTCCGGGTTGGCCTAACTCAGCACGAATTAGTAAGCTCAGAGCGGTTCCTACTATGCCGGCTCAGGCACCAAATAGAAGATAAAGGGTACCGATATCTTTATGATTAGTTGAAAATAATCAGCGGTTTATGAACATGGGTAAAATGGCTGAGTAAAGCAATAGACTGTAAATCTAAGAATAGAGGTTTGATTCCTCTTTTTACCAGGTCCTGTAGTGAATTAACATATTGAATTGCAAATTCAAAGGAGCAGCTTCAAACTCTGCCGGGGCTTCTCCCGCCTTTTTTTTCTTGCGGCGGGAGAAGTAGATTGAAGCCAGTTATTTAGGGTATTTAGCTGTTAACTAAAGTTTCGTGGGGGTGGGACCCACCAATCTAGTGAGGATTTAGCTTAATTAAAGTAGTTGATTTGCATTCAATTGATGTAAGATATGATCTTGCAGTCCTTATCAGGAATTAAGTAAATTATACTTGCTTAGGGCTTTGAAGGCTCTTGGTCTATTTAACCTAAATTCCTATTCTAGGATTGAGAGAATTGGTGTAAGTGGTAGTAGTATAGTGGACAATACGGTTATTGTTGGTAGGAGGGTTATTCGTTTTATGGTTGAGAATTGTCATTTTATTTTTATGTTGTTTGTGGAAGGGAACATAGTAAGTGTGGTGGAATATGCCAGTCGTATGTAGAAATATAGGTTTAGTAGTGCTGTAATTGCTATGAAGGTAGGTAGGATAATGCTATTGTTTTTTGTCATTTCTTGAATAATTATTCATTTTGGCATAAATCCTGATAGTGGGGGGAGTCCTCCTATTGATAGGAGGGTAATGAGAATTAGAATAGTTATGATGGGTGTTTTGTTTCATGTGTGTGATAGTGATAGAGTGGTTGTGGTTGAGTTGGCTATAAATAGTGTAAATATGGTGGAAGTTATGATGATGTAAATGATTAGGTTTAGTAATGTTATGGTGGGATTGTATGGTAAAATTGCTGTTATTCAGCCTATGTGGGCAATTGATGAGTAAGCTATAATTTTTCGTAGTTGGGTTTGGTTTAATCCTCCTCAGCCTCCGATTATAATGGATAGAATTGATAGGGTTAAGATTATATTTAGGTTGATGGATTGGGATACTTGGTAAAGTACCGATATGGGTGCTAGTTTTTGTCATGTAAGTAAGATTAGGCCTGAAGATAGAGGGATGCCTTGTGTTACTTCTGGGACTCAGAAGTGGAATGGGGCTATTCCTAGTTTTATGGCGAGGGCTATTGTTATGAGTATGGAGGCTGTTGGGTTAAATAGTTTTATTACGGTTCATTGGCCTGAGAATATTAAGTTGATGATAATGGCTATTATTAGTAGTATTGAGGCTGTTGATTGAGTTAGGAAATATTTAGTTGATGCTTCTGTGGCTCGTGGGTTGTGTTTTTTTATTATAATAGGAATGATGGCGAGTATATTTATTTCAAATCCGATTCAGATGAGTAGTCAGTGGGAGCTAATTATAACGATAATGGTTCCAAGTATTATAGTTATTAAGATAATAATGAGAGTGATTGGGTTTATTAGTACGGGAAGGATACAAACCAACATTTTCGGGGTATGGGCCCGATAGCTTAATTAGCTGACCTTACTATTAGAATTTGGTGTAATTGGGAGCACGAAGAGTTTTGAGTTCTTAGGAGTAGGTTCAATTCCTATAGTTCTAGAAATAAGAGG
>NW_026292527.1:0-15293 GCF_023091745.1 Budorcas taxicolor
ACTATGAAGAAAAGATTACATTTCAACTTGCAGAACAGGAAGAAGAAGATCTTGACAGAATTAAGGAGGAGAGTAGAAAGCGAAGGCAAGCGATACTTGAAAAATATAGAAGTCAGAAGTCACAACAGCAACAAGAAAATCAAGGAGAAGACAGGTATATTTGATGTCTTTTTTTTTTTGAGAAATGAATAAACCTTTGATGTCTTTTTAATTGAAAGATCATGTGATCCTAAACATTTTCCCCTTATAGGTCCAGAGAAGTGAAGGTTTATGCTTGCTTAGATATAATCTTGCTTGCAATTGAACTCCACTCCAATTAAGTTTTTCATGCTGTTATGAAACTCAAGCCATACCCTCCTCCAATTTATATGTCTGGCTTTTCTCGCTTAGTATTTGTATTTGCAATTCATTATCTTTTAATTTCTGGTTGTACTGATTGAATGTTACTTGTGACTTCCTGATTTTGGAATTCTTACTGGCGCGCATTTTTAGTTTGGCAGCAACAATGGACCTTAGTGTTCAAGTTTTATTTGCACTAAGATTGTATTTTGTGCCTCTTCTTTCATTGTCGATATGTTTTTTCTCTTGGGGTTTCTTCATCGTGTTTGGGATGAAAACCCCCTGTTTTATGGTTCTCTTTTCTGGGTAGGGTGCATTAATTTCATAGTTGATATGGTTATTCGTCAGTGTTAGGTTGATACCATACACCTCGTCAGGAAAATGTAATTGTTATGACTAATTTTCTCTGCTTTCAACTTTTTCTGCAACTTTTACGGAGACCGACTTGCAAAATAAATAAAAGACGTAACGTTTCCTGTGCGAGCAAGGCATAGGCATATTGAAAACGACAAATACGTATGATAAAACTTTTTTTAACTTAAAATTTTAGATGAGCTGGTCGTTTAATAAGTTCAAGATAGAGCTTTATTGGGTAGAACAAGTTTTGCTCATTTACTGTAGGTAGGGTAGTGAAAAAGCACTTCTTATGAACCTTGTCGTTCATGAAGGTTTTTGGATTATCTCACTTAAGTGGTTGAAAGATGGCTGATTACTTTACATCATTGCTAGTCGGAGTGGTATATACTTTTAAGGCTTAAGGGAGAAGATAAATGGGATGAAATCTTACGGGGTCACACTGTTCTAAATTTTCGTCTTTAACTGATTTGATGTATTTGTGAAGACACATTGTTGTACCCGATGATTTACTAGTATAGTCGTCGGGCTCCGTCGAATAATTTGATAGTTGAGTTCTGTCAGTTAGATTTTCACGTTATCTAAAGAGCACTGGTCCTAGGTTTCTTAGCTTGATGTCTTCAACAATTGTTACAATCATAAATGTCAAGAAAATGTACTAGAAACTAGATGTTGTAATAATTTCAAATCCAAGATTGACTTCTCCATAAAGCTCGTAATGCTTCCCTCTCTATTATGCATCAAGCTATGTCTTAGTCTTAGGGTCTGTGAATTTTAGTGTGAATTTAAAAGACTTTTAGAGAAAAAAAAAATTTGTTATAAAAAATTTTGATACGAGTTCAAAAGACTTTTTAAAGAGGATTTTTCGTCATAAAAATATATAGTGTTCAACTGTTTAGCATCACGCTATCGAATCTCTTGTATACTAAGACTATCTATGAACCATTTAGATATGTATTAACCTTACTGATTAGCAAGAGTGATAGCGTGTAGGGTACAATATAGCAAAAGTTCTGGCAAATGGATCTGCAATTGTGGGCATGTCAACCTTCTTAATGTTCTACAAGTCTTATTCATGGTCCATAGGGGAATATTATGTCTTTTTGAGGTCTTTATGAGATTGCTTGTCGTGCTTATCTATTCATTAGAAGTCACCTAGAAATTTCAACTCCAACCACCATATAAATTTCCAATTTTGGACATAAGAGGAAATGAGTTTTTTTTAGATGATGTGAAAATTCAACTAGCAGAGTTTGATTATTAGATTATTTGGAGGAACTCGATCAATAACTAGTAAACCCTCAAGTATAGCTGTGCGTTCCTATACATGCATCACGTCAATCAAGGATAAAATTATGAAGTAGTGAGGAGTGTCAAATCTGCGATCTTGCATGAGTAATTTTATCACAACTATCACTAAATCATGCCCTTGGAGGCTAAGAGGAGAGGAGTTGAAGCGTCTAATACGTCGTATACATATTTTTCAGATTTTTGATTTAAAATTAAGAGAGAAAATATTGGATTAGATGTAAGACAAGTCAAATGATTGTGTATGATTTCATCTCTTACTTATAAAGCCAAAAATTGAAAAAGCTGGACAACCCTCCATCAGGTTTCATGTCATACTTTAAAATTAAACATGCATTGAAAAAAAAGAAAAAGAAGAAATCGACAATTTGAGTATAAATTATTGTTATTGTCAGACCTTTAAGACAAGGCGGCCAACGAACTTGTTGATCTTTATATGAGAAAATTATACAAATCGTCTCTATTGTTTGACTAAAATTTATTTATATTATCTAAAATTAATTAATTTAATTTTTATTATTTTTTTAAAAAATTAAATTTATTTTTATTATTAAAAATTAGTCAATTTAGTTTTTATTGTTTTTCAAAATAGTTCAATTTAGTCCTTATTACTTTTTAAAGTCCCTACATATGATCTCTATTTGGGGACTAAATTGATTTTTTTTTTAAAAATAATATAAATTAAATTGCTTAATTTTGAATAATAGGGATAAATTTAAATTTTTTTTTCAAAAAAAATAAGACTAAATTCACTAATTTTATACAATAGGTACGAATTTAGAAAAAATAATAGGGGGACATTTGTGACGTTTTTCCATCTTTATAATTGTGAAAGAGGAGGGCCTTCTGTATAAATAGGGTTTGAACCCAACGATGAGTAGATTAGTAGGAAAATATAATTGGATTTAGTGAACTAGGATAATGTCTTGATTTCATGCGTTATATCTAATTTAGATTCAACACATGTAGGGTTAACTACATTTTCTTTTCAAATTAGTAGTTACATGGCTTGAACTAAAAACATTTTTTTTTCAATTGGGATCTGATACTTTATTGATTCATTTATCTTATTTAACAACTTAAATTGTTAAAAAGAGATTTAATTTATTTTTTTGATGTCTTCAATATTCCTATTGTTGATACTCGATTATAATTTTAAGCCGCTTAACTTGTTTAAGCTTTCAACCGTAACTTTATAGTGAACTAATACGATTTCTTATACCTCTCCTCCTTTTGGTAAAACTTTTTAACATGAACATGTTAGATATGATCTTGTCACACTTTTTGGAAAATGTTAGGTACAAGAGATGGATTAAATTATAATACTCTTTTCGTTTTAAATTGAATGGTTTAGTTTGATTTCAATTAGTGTTTTAGGGGAGAGATTTGAATGATAAAGTAAAGCAAGATTAAAATGATGGTTTAGAATAGATTTTGAAATGAATAAGTGGGCTCAATATGATTTTTATTTTTATTTTTTTGCATTAAAGAATAAATGAAAATCGATATTATAAAATGTAAGGTGAACATTATTCTGAAAAGGTCAAAAAGAAGCCTAAGATATTTATATAATTGGAAGGATTAAGAACCATTATTCTTAAGCCTAATGACTAAAAATGTTGACATCGTCATTTCAAGATGTTGGACCTAGAATGACAATGACTAAATTGACCAGAAAATGCTAGTCCTCGTATAATTCATTTGCAAATGAGGAACAAATTAGTTAATTACCATTTTTAGCTTATAGAGGTAAACTAAAATGATATTTGATTATACATATTAATTGTTTGGGAAAGGGTAAGCGTTTTATAAAAAACTAGCTAACGTACTACACTTTATAGAGGCAATCAATACGAAACTAGAACACGAGCATTACTATATATATTACTTCTTTACTCCTTCACTGTTCTCTATATAATAGAGATTTTACAATATATTTAAATTATTTGACATTTAATATATATATATATATATATATATATATTCTTATCATACAAAATAGGAATAAAAGGGTAATATAAATTATTACTCTTAAATTTAACATTGAGAACTCTTACATTAGCAAATTTCACACTGTTTATTTCCTTGAATAAATAGGTCACATTTATGATAATAATAATAATAATAATAATAATAATAATAATAATAATAATAATAATAATAATTATTATTATTATTATTATTATTATTATTATTATTATTATTATTATTATATTTTTTAAAATTATTATTATTATTATTATTCGTATTATTATTATTTTTAATTATTATTATAAAATAAACTATATATAAAAGTTACGTTATATGGGGATATAGTAGTCCTAAACACATGAGAATGGGTTAATTCTATGTATTTACTCTGGAATGGCTAATCTCATGTACGTGGGAATGATATTACCTTGAGAATGAAATTCTCAAGTTCATTCTTTCATACTAAGCATGAAAATAAAAAAGAGTTGGGAATGTCATTCCATTCTCAACCCTATTATAGTGTACCAATTGCTACCTTGTTGCATAAGACATATATGATACCTAATGTAGGGTGATGAATAAGTTAGGGGAAAATTGGTCGTTTAATAAGTAAACAGATTAATAAAAAGGAGAAATAGACAAAGGATTAAGTAATCAGTACTTGAGGTAAAGAGCTCCCCCGAGGTAAAATGTTCCCCCGAGATAGAATGATCCTCCGAGGAGCCAGCAAAACTAGGAATGGCAACCCGTCCCCCGCCCCGTTCTTACCCCTGAATCCCCGTGGGGAATGAGGATTACTCGCGGGGTTTTAATTATTATTCTTAAACCTTAATAATTAAAGTTAATTTGAATTATTCAACTTCAAAATATAAATTAAAGTTATACTAATGATAAATATAAATATAAATCTTAAATAAAGTACTCTAATATTAATTATTCTTGCAGTTAAATAGTAAAAATAATATTATAGTAATTAAGTCTCAAATATTTAAAATAAATTATGACTTAACCATTGCGTATAAGAACTATAATTGAAAAAGAACATTTCTTTGTGTTAGTGAGATTACATTGATTATTATAATTTTTTTTCTTATCGCATGTCACATATAATATTAGTTGCAATTCTTTAAAATTCATCTTTACTTATGTTATTTGAAGCTTTTTGAAGTGTAACATAAATAATTAACAAATCTCTTAATTCACTATAATCAATAGTAAAATTAAGGTATTTATGTCAAATGATAGCAAATATCAAGTTACGGTATGCAGTGGTTTTAAGAATAATTATTAAATCCCTTCAAATAATTTAATTTTTCTTCTCTATTTTATAATACTTTGTTTAATGTTATTTTTTTATACTTTTATATGTATAATTTTAATACATATATAATACTAAAATAATAAAAATAACTATCTTTATATGCGGGGTGGGTTATGTGGGGCGAGAAATGCTTATCCTCGCACCCCACCCCTCCTCGTGCGGGGATTAAAAGTTAATCCCCATCCCCCGTCCCATTCTCCATTTTCCGCCTTAATCCCTGCCCCATTTGGGGCTGGGGCTGGGGCTGGGGCTGGGGCGGGGGTGGGGGCTGAGGTGGGGCGGGTACCTGCAATCCCCGTCCCTATCGCCATCCCTAAGCAAAACCCATAAAGATGGACAAGTGGTAGTGGGACCCATCCTTTAAACAAGTATAAAAACAAACCCATCATATTCTAAATAAGGTAACTGCTAATTTACACACTCTCCTTAAATTAAATTATTAAGTTTGATCTTTGATCTCAGTATTGACTTGAGCGTCGGAACTATCTCTCGTAATAAATCTCACATTCACATTTTTCTTATTTTACAAGTTTTGACCTCGAAAACGCAGGTCGGACGATCTTATACCTTAACAATACTAATTAAAATGTGATATATGAGTGATATATTATTTACCATATGATAATAAATTTTCCAAATTTTCCCAGTTGGTAACTAAATTTTCCGTATTGATACCAAAAAACGACTGAAAATAATCCCAATTGAACTGGTCTATCCGGAAGACTCCTCATGTCCTCGATGCAGACACAACACTAGCCTAGAAAACAATCTTAATTTTCCATGCTCACTTTTTGTCTTATATCAAAGACTACGTTGATAAGAAATTAGTCCCCACACGCTTAGTTTATTAACTGCTTATTACACACATCACAATCACTTGAAACACATATAAACTACACACACAAAACGTATAAACCATGCACGCGCGCGTGCACTCACACACTTTTCATTTAGACACCATGGGAAAGAAGCTTGATGCTTTTCTTGGAAGAGGCTTTAAGACCTCCAAATTCAAAGCCACGGTTAGCCTTGCCATTTCCCAGCTAGCAATCCTCAAGAACCAGCACCAGGCACGGTACTCCATCGCGCATACCGATCTTGTACAAATGCTTAACCTTGGCCATCATGATAGAGCTCTTCTTCGGGTACTCTTATTTAACCTTTCCATGCTCACGTACACAACAGAAGTTTCGTGTAGTAGGAATCCTTTATTTGAATATAATAGTGATAAGGACAATATCTACTCAGCTCATAAGCTCTCCAAGAGCACAACTATTAGAGAGCTCTCAGAAGAGACTTTGCAGAGTGAGAGCAACTCAAGCTAATCAAGTATAAGTCGGTTGAAGAGTTGGTTAAGATAGAATCCTAACTGATTGGGCGAGTTAGTAGTTAGTACAACTGTCATACAGTTAGAAAGCTTTGTAATAGTAGCTATAAATAGCAGATCAAGTAAAGAGAATGTATAACACAGATTTTACAAAAATGAAAGCTCAACTGATCATAATGATTAGTTCTCTTTCTTCTTCTTGATTTCTGTTATGGTATCAAGAGCCTCAAAGGCTTAACCGCTATTATCGAATCTTTTCAAAGCTTCTACAACCGCTGCAACTTTTTTTTTTCTTCAACTTCAAAGGCTTAATCACCATTTGTAATCGCCATTATCGATCTCCTTCAAAGCTTCTGCATTTTTTTTTTCATCAATGGCTTCCACCATAGAGATTCCTGCAGGGCTAAAGCTCCTACTCAACAATCTTAACTCCCTCGTGCAAATCAAGCTTGATAATTCCAACTATATTGTTTGGAAGGCCCAATGGCAAGCAATTCTTGATGCTCATGATCTTCTTGATCATGTCACATCCAAATGCCCAGTGTCCACCATTGTAAGCAACTCAGACGCAGAAACTTCTACCATCAATCCAGCTTACACTATATGGAAACTCATTGACAAGCAGCTACGGACCTGCGTGTTTGCCTCTATCACGCCTATTGTGCTGCCTCAAATCATGTATCTCACCACTACTCCTGAAATCTGGTCCACTCTTGAGAAAAGGTATAGCTCTCTCTCACGATCTCATGTTCATCAGCTAAAAATGAGGTTTTACACGATTTTTAAGACTAATCAGTCTATGCAAGCCTACTTAGATGAGAGCAAAACCATCGTTGATAGTCTAGCAAATGTCAATGAAACTGTCAAGGAGGATGATTTGATACTATATGCATTAAAGGGCCTACTATCAGAGTATGAGTCCTTCAAGACCTCAATGAGAACTAAGGCTGTCCCTCTCACAATGACTGAGATGTCCAGTCTCATGCTTTCTGAGGAATTGCATCTCCAATTGGCTAACAAAGCCACGATTTCTGACCCCTCATCCACTTTGCCACTGGCTCTGCACACAACCCCTACACATTACAACAACAACAACAATACTTAAAATGGGAGGGGTAAGAATTCACAGAGGGGAGACAGAGACAATAAAGGAGACTTTCAACCTAGAGGAGGATATGCAGGACCTCAGAACTACAATAGTAAGCCATAGCAACAGAATGACAGTCCTCTGTACTGTCAAATATATGGGAAACCGAACCATTTAGCTATCAACTGCTGGCATAGATTTGATGGTACAAACTATGTTCCTACTGCTCCTACAAAGCCTGCTAAACAGGTCATCAACACTCAGTACAATCAGAATTACTGTAATGATCAGGGATGGCTCTTTGACTCTGGAGCAAATATACATGTGACAAATGATGTCTCCAATTTTACAGGATTCCAACCTTACTATGGCCATGATGCAGTTTATGTGGGAAATGGTACTCAGCTGCCTATTGCCAATATTGGAAATGGTAAGCTTCTCTCCCCTACCTCTACATCTTCTTTAACTATATCTCAAGTACTACATGTTCCAAAAATATCCCAGAATTTACTTTCAGTTTATAAAATAGCAAAAGATAATAATTCTACTTTGTTGTTTAATTCCAAGGAGGTTCTTATCCTAGACAACCATACCAAGAGAGTCAAGTTCAAGGCCCTATGTAGAAATGACTTATATCCATTACCAGTCCATGTCTCTTCCTCTACTGCAAGATCACAGGCCTTCACATGTTCTAGTCATCCTAAGGAATTGTCAAATTCAGCAAAATAGCATTTCAGGCTAGGACATCCTTGCAGCAAGTTACTCAATCTCTTTCTTCTATACTCAGGTTTACTCCATCGCATTTGGAATACTGTGAATCCTGCCTAGTAGCTAAGGCACATAAGATGCCATTCTCTATTTCAAAAACTGTAACAAATAAGGCATTCCAGCTGGTTCATCTGATGTATGAGGACCTTCCCCTATTTCTTCTTTCATCCAATACAAATACTATATTCTCTTTATTGATGATTTTTCGAGATATACTTGGTTATATCCCTTAAAAGCAAAGTCTGATTCCTATAATGCTTTTGTGAGTTTCACTAACATGGTAGCCATACAATTCAACATAGAAGTGACAATGGAACTGAATATGTTAATTGTAAGTTTAGAACTTTCTTTCAGTCATTAGGCATTATTCATAAAAAATCTTGCCCATTTACACTAGAACAAAATGGCAAATCTGAAAGAAAACATATGCACTTGATCGAGACTGTCCTTGCACTCTTGAATCATGTACATCTACCTACACATTTTTGGCTAGAAGCTCTATCAACTGTAAATTACTTAGTCAACAGGCTGCCTAAAACCATACTGCACAATAAGTCTCCCTTTGAGTATCTTTACAATACTAAACCAGATTACTCAACACTTAGGATATTTGGTTGCTTGTGTTTTCCCTGGATCAGACCATATACCGCTAATAAACTACAAAATAGATCCACTCCATGTCTGTTCTTAGGATATAGTCCCCATAGCAAAGGCTATAGATGTTTAGACCTCTCAACTCAAAAAGTCTATACTTCACGACATGTTACCTTTGTAGAACATGTCTTTTCTTATCAAAAGGACACTCATCTATATACTCCAAAACCTCTAGATTCTAGTGTTTTCGTTCTTCTTTTCACTTCGGATCAAGAACCTCCAACTGGAATAAGCCCAACAAGTCAAACATCTGCATATTTATCATCACACACACATCAGGATACAATCTATCTAGCACCAACTTTACAACCAACCACTATACCTCCCAATGAGACCACACAACCATGGAATTCAACCACTAATATTTCAGATTCTACACAAGCTGCAGCACCTACCAATACATCAAACCACACTGATTCTAGTAATAGTTCCCATCCAATGATCACCAGATCAAAAACAGGCTCACTAAGACCAAGAGTTTTCAATCTTAACACTCTTATTTACACACCACCTACAACTAAACCAACAACATATAGAGAAGCTTCAAAGTTTCAGTGTTGGCAGCAGGCAATGCAAGAAGAGTTTCAAGCGTTGCAAAAACAGAAAACTTGGACTCTAGTGCCTTTACCACAGTCAAGGCAACCAATTGGCTGCAAATGGGTGTACAAAATAAAAAAGAAAGCTGATGGTACAATTGCTAGGTATAAAGCAAGGTTGGCAGCTAAGGGTTTTCATCAAGAGTATGGCATAGATTACATGGAAACTTTCAGCCCAGTGGTGAAATCACAGACAATCAGACTAGTACTTTAATTGGCAGTGCATCATAACTGGAATTTTCGACAACTAGATGTGTCAAATGCCTTTCTACATGGCTTGCTCACAGAAGAAGTTTATATGCAAATTAGAGAAGTCACTGTATGTGTTGAAACAGGCACCTAGGGCCTGGTATCAACTTCTCTCAAATTTCCCTATTTCCCAAGGATTCAATTGCAGTAAAGCCGACACTTCGCTTTTTGTTCAGCAAACTGCAGCACATATCACTGTTGTACTAGTGTATGTTGATAACTTGGTAATCACAGGAAGTAGCAATATTGCAATAGCTTCATTAATACAACAAATGAGTGGACAATTTGCAATGAAGGATCTTGGGACGTTGACTTATTTCCTAGGCCTAGAAGTGGAGTACAACAAGAATGGACTGCTCTTACATCAAACTAAATATGCAGCAGAGTTATTGCAAAAAGCTAGTATGACATATTGCAAAGTGGCAGCCATACCTTCTGCTCTCCCATCCTCAAGACAAACTGCAGAATCACAACTACCATATGCTGATCCTACCATTTTCAGAAGTTTGGTGGGGGCATTACAATACCTCATGATCATCAGGCCAGACATTCAACAAGCAGTGAATTCTGTGTGCCAACATATGCACAAACCGACACAAGCAGATTTCAGTGCTTTAAAAAAGGTATTGCGGTACATTAAAGGGACTCTACATGAAGGATTACAGCTCACGCAAGGTCCATTGTCACTCACTGCCTACTTAGACTCATATTGGGCAAGTGATCTTTGGGATAGGAAGTCCACAACTGGCTTTTGCATATACCTCGACAACAATCTTGTATCTTGGAGTTCCAAGAAACAACCGATAGTAGCCATGTCCTCAATTGAAGTAGAGAACCGGGCAATGGCTTTTGCTGCGATAGAGTTGAAATGGTTAACCTACTTGCTCAATGACTTGGCAGTACCAAAACATACTCCTCATTTGTGGTATGATAATGCTTCTGCAATTGTTTTTGCCTCTAATCCCATATTCCATGCAAGAACAAAACATATCGAGCTAGACTATCACTACATTAGGGAACAAGTTGTATCAAAAACAATTGAAGTCAGCCACATTCCTACAACTAAGCAAGTAGCTGACCTTTTCACTAAACCTCTCACATCTGCCAAGTTCCATTATCTCAAGAACAAGCTACACCTAGCCACATCTAGGCTATGCTTGAGGGGGGATGATAAGGACAACAACTACTCAGCTCATAAGCTCTCCAAGAGCACAACTATTAGAGAGCTCTCAGAAGAGACTTTGCAGAGTGAGAGCAACTCAAGCTAATCAAGTATAAGTCGGTTGAAGAGTTGGTTAAGATAGAATCTTAACTGATTGGGTGAGTTAGTAGTTAGTACAACTGTCATACAGTTAGAAAGCTTTGTAATAGTAGCTATAAATAGCAGATCGAGTAAAGAGAATGTATAACAAACATTTTACAAAAATGAAAGCTCAACTGATCATAATGATCAGTTCTCTCTCTTCTTCTTGATTTCTGTTAAATAGCATTATACGTTTTGATATAGGTTGACCAAGGAGCAAAACATGTTGGATGTGTTTGCTATGATAGAAAAATATTGCTATCTATTGAAAGAGAGGGTCGGCCTTTTAGTACCAGCAAAGTAGGTGTCTTTCACCTTATATTGATTGTGTTTAGTTAAAGGTTTGCATAATCCTTTATTGTTTCTTTTGATAAAATTGTTAATGGGATTTGATTTTATTCTGTAGAGTGTCCTGAAGAAATGAAAGAAGCCATATCTAGCATGATATATGCAGCTAGCAGATGTGGTCAGTTCCCTGAACCTCAAAAGCTTCGTGAAGTTTCTACATCGCGTTTTGGGAAGGAGTTTGTGGCTCGTGGTGTTGAATTACGTAACAATTGTGGTGTTAATGCAAAGGTAAGCAACATAGTAATTAAAGCAAACCGAGACTTATCCGACTAGGTAGGATTGGCTAAGTGGAGTTCATATAACAGAATAAAATGTTAATGTACTCGTACTCGGATTGCATATACAGATGATACAAAGGCTATCAACTAGGATGCCTAGCTTGGACAACAGAGTGAACGTCCTAAAGGAAATTGCTTTAGAGAATAATATCGCCCTGCAGATTGAGGAAGCAGATTCAGTAGTTACAGAGGTACGTACACGATCTTTTTGTTGGAGAAACTTTCGTTGATAAAAGGAAGGCTAGGTGGTGTATTAGAGCGCCAATCTGTTAGAAGGCAACCGACCTTAGAACACTTTGCTACCTAATCAACTGCGTCCTAAGCAGTTCTTCGAACTCGAGAGAGAGTAGCTTGAGGGATAGCACGGCATATAAGATGAATATCTCAAACTATGGATTTGATTTCCGTAGTTCATCAATTGACTTGGAACACTATCGATGTAATACACATGCATGTTGTTGTTCACTGCAGGTGGAAATGGAGGCTGAAAAGAAAGAGGAACAGCCTGAGGCAAATCCGTCAAATGACTTGGGAGACTCAGGACATGGGGTCAATAAGGCTATTGTTACTGAAGGAGGAGGAATGGTTGAAGGACTCTCTATTTCAATAAAAACGAGGAGAAAATACAAGGATGTAGCTGATGCAGCCCAGGGAGCGTTTGAAGCTGCTGCTTATGCTGCAGACGCTGCGAGAGCAGCTGTGGAGTTCTCTCGGGCAGATTCACATGATTCTGATGATTCGAGAAGTCCCAATCTGCAACCCAGGAAGCTAGCAGGTTTTATAGGACATATTGAATCTAAACTTCAAACTAATCAGATGAAGGATTCCTGGGGTATGGAGGACCTGGATATTGGAGTGGGGTCTGAGAAAGTCCACTATTGTTCTGAATCTGAAGATGATGAAACGCATACTGAGAATACGCTGGAAGAATTCGAACAGAGTGAGGAAGAAGCAGGTCATACATCAAGTATGGACGCAGCAGATAACATTGTAAACGAAACTATAGCGTCTTCAGATGAAGGGAGGATGAGGCTGCAGGGGGCAAAAGTTGCATTTGATCAAAGTGATGATGAGACCGAAAACATAAGCAGAGTTGAGGGTACCAGTAAGAATTTTACTCTGCCTGCAGACGACGTCTTAAGCTCTGAAAATGTTCGTAATGTGGAGGACAATGCAGGTGAAGAAAGCAAGGCTTCATCTCAATCAAAGAAGTAGTCTCTTTTGTAATCTCAAACTGGATTGGGCAGTGTCAAGGCCTAAGAACTCAATCAAATCCTGCTAAGGAATACAGTGAGAGCAAGGTAAAGATCATTAAAGCGTTAACAGATACCAGCATCTGTGAGGACCAGTTGGACATATAGCCGGTAGCAAGCATATGAATTCATCAGACAATTGTTGCAGATAATCACGGTCACCCTTATTTTCTAAACTGGTTGTAATATTTGTCTTCACGGGTATGGTGACCAATATTATTTTATCGTGTTTTTGTGTTTTAATGAGTTAATTTTTTTCTGGGTTACATTTAAGGAGATTGCTTGTAGCGTGTTCTGCTTGTTTTATTTGTACATTATTTTATATTAGAGACTGCTAAATTATTTATGTATAATGTGAAGTTAATCCTCTTAAGCGGATGTGTGTATGCATGGAAAGTGTTTGATAAAATGGTTG
This sequence comes from Budorcas taxicolor, assembly GCF_023091745.1. Lineage (NCBI taxonomy): Eukaryota > Metazoa > Chordata > Mammalia > Artiodactyla > Bovidae > Budorcas > Budorcas taxicolor. The sequence goes on from NW_026292527.1 coordinate 13,572, forward strand.
ACAAAGCTTTTGAGCCCAATGAAACCCCACTGGCTATTTTATCGTGGTTTCACTCAGTTTTAATGACCTGTAGGTTTAGGTATACGCACAAATGTTATGGTGATGGGGGGAGTGTGGGGCAAATTGTGTTTGCCTTATTTAAGGTCGTGACTGAATAGTTTCTAGTGGGTTTCAAATGTATCACTGGCCCCAACCCTACCGGAAATATTGCCGGACGATATAATACCGTCGGGCCGGGAGGCAGATAAGCTTTGCCTACGAAGCAGAGCTGAGCTTAATATATGGACAATTCAAGTCGTCGGTGGAGCTCTTCGAGCAGCAAGCGGCGCTCAGCTTCACCTCCGTTAGTGGTATCGGTGCTGAACCCACCGTGGCAAAAGATCTCGGTGACCGTGCCATGTTTTTGGCTCATGTGACTCTGTTTTACCCTAAAGAGCTTGCAAGTTTGCTCTGCTCCGGTCATCGGCCCGATCACTTCTTTCGGGCCTTCGGGTTCATGTTATGCAGGCCTTGATTCTTTTGATTCATAGAAAGGTATATCAATTAATTGAATTGAATTTTTGTATTTTCTTTTTGGGGGTTTTGAATTTTTCTATATTTAATCTCAATCATCTATTTTAAAATTCTAGTTTTCGCTCCACTTTCTCTTTCCTCGCTCTCAACTTTAATTATCTAATATGAGATAATATGAAATGAGAGAATGAAGTGCCGTGAGCACTCCACCCCCACCACCACCACCAAAGCAAAGCAAGAATGACAATAACAACAATGGCTTGCACAACCTCAGCAACACCACCCAAAATGAGAATATCACAATTCTGCTCTCCAAAGCACTCCACCACCACCACTCTCCATCTCTCTCCACTCACCAAAAAGACAAATATTTCACTCAAACTCAGCTCCTCTAATTGCATCTCTTCACTCTTACCTCTTCTTCTCAACAAACCATTCTCTGTTTCCTCCCAATCTCAGCATTCAAACCCAAAGGCCCTCACTGTTGTCCCTGCTATAGGCTACAAAAAGAAGACCCTCTTTGCTTCGGCGAAAGGGTTTCGGGTTTCTGATGGTGGGAAGACTATGAGGAGGAGAGCAGGGAAGCAGCATTTGCTAAGGAAGATGAATGTTAAGAGGAGACTGAGACTCCCCAAGATGCATGGAGTTTCCTCGGTCTTTGATAAAACTGGAACCAAAGGTGAAGACAAATGTCTTCAAGTTGAAGAGAAACCACATGTTGTGCGCGTCAATAAGGTGATAAAATCCTCCACCCCAATGGAAGAATCTCCACATCCTTCTGATTCCAATAAGTTTATTCCAAGAATGATTATCCAAGATTAGACACTATACCTCCCAACTCCAGCGAAGAGCTCCAAAGAGCGACTGATGCTATTCAAGATGCAAAAAAGTCAGTCTTTGTGATAACCCGAACCTGGCATGCATTTAATAGCACTTGACTGCATTTGATTAAATGTTTAATTAGTTAAATCAACCAAGTTGTACTATTTTAATATTTCTCTTGGAAGCATTTAGTAGTTATATATTGAATAATTAAAAGATTATTATCTATTTCTATTAATTATACTAATTGAATTTATTCTCTTGTATTTAATTAAGTGTCATCTTAAATGTTAATGTTTAATTGTACTTGATTACATGTTTATATTTACTTGTTCATTCGTATTTTGGCATTAACTTCATAATTCTTTAAAATATTCTAGAAATAGT
>NW_026292528.1:0-86265 GCF_023091745.1 Budorcas taxicolor
CTTGTGTGGAGTCGGGGCCGGAACCTGAGGATTGCTCTCCAGTGTTGCCATGGATCTTGGGGTGCTTCTGAGTCTCCCCAGGAGAGTCAGGCCTCGTCTCGGGTGGGGGCATGCACGTGCGCTTTCCTCCCGAGCTGCAGCAGTAGTGTCACGCTTCCTGTCACGTGGATCAAGGGATCTGTGGCTTTCCCTCGAGGCTGTTCCTCGAGGCTTTCCCACGAGGCTTTCCCACAGGGCTGTGCCACGTGCCACCTTGGTGTGAGTCGATCCTCGGCGTGAAAGACGAGCCGGTGAAGGGAAAAGAGGTTCCTCTGGAATGGACTGAGGCATCTGGGGGACTCTTGGAATTGTGGCACGACCCTGGAGTTCCTCTCGCCGTTCCTGTTGAGAGGGCCTCCTCTTGAGATGCGACGGGAACGCCGGGAACTCTTTTCCGACGAAGCAGGGAAAGGATCCCTCATCTCGAGCTACGAGGCGGAAACGGGGCTCCTCTGGATGTGGGCGGGACCCTCGTGATTCCTCTCGAGTGGAGACGGCTAGGTCGGGGAACTTCTTGATTTGCACCAAGGGTGTGAAGGACCCTTTCGAAGTTCCAGAGGTGAGGTGTGATCAGCCTCGAGACGCCTCAGCGGAAATGGGCCTCATCTCGCCTGGAGGGGAGAACCTCCTGGATTTTCTCGAGTTGCGGCAGGTCTTCTCGAGTTACGACGGGGACCTCAGGGACCCGCTCTGGTGGCCTCAGGAAAGTCCAGTCCCCATGCGAGTTGCTAGGGGACCTCTCGGGATTCCTCTCCCGTCCATGCCGGGGCCTCAGTCCTTGTGTGGAGCCGGGGCCGGAACCTGAGGATTGCTCTCCAGTGTTGCCATGGATCTTGGGGTGCTTCTGAGTCTCCCCAGGGGAGTCAGGCCTCGTCTCGAGTGGGGGCATGCACGTGCGCTTTCCTCCCGAGCTGCAGCAGTAGTGTCACGCTTCCTGTCAACTGGATCAAGGGATCTGTGGCTTTCCCTCGAGGCTGTCCCCCGAGGCTTTCCCACGAGGCTTTCCCACAGGGCTGTGCCACGTGCCACCTTGGTGTGAGTCGATCCTCGGCGTGAAAGACGAGCCGGTGAAGGGAAAAGAGGTTCCTCTGGAATGGACTGAGACATCTGGGGGACTCTTGGAATGGTGGCACGACCCTGGAGTTCCTCTCGCCGTTCCTGTTGAGAGGGCCTCCTCTTGAGAGGCGACGGGAACGCCGGGAACTCTTTCCCGACGAAGCAGGGAAAGGATCCCTCATCTCGAGCTACGAGGCGGAAACGGGGCTCCTCTGGATGTGGGCGGGACCCTCGTGATTCCTCTCGAGTGGAGACGGCTAGGTCGGGGAACTTCTTGATTTGCACCAAGGGTGTGAAGGACCCTTTCGAAGTTCCAGAGGGGAGGTGTGATCAGCCTCGAGACGCCTCAGCGGAAATGGGCCTCATCTCGCCTGGAGGGGAGAACGTCCTGGATTTTCTCGAGTTGCGGCAGGTCTTCTCGAGTTACGACGGGGACCACAGGGACCCGCTCTGGTGGCCTCAGGAAAGGCCAGTCCCCATGCGAGTTGCGAGGGGACCTCTCGGGATTCCTCTCCCGTCCATGCCGGGGCCTCAGTCCTTGTGTGGAGTCGGGGCCGGAACCTGAGGATTGCTCTCCAGTGTTGCCATGGATCTTGGGGTGCTTCTGAGTCTCCCCAGGGGAGTCAGGCCTCGTCTCGAGTGGGGGCATGCACGTGCGCTTTCCTCCCGAGCTGCAGCAGTAGTGTCACGCTTCCTGTCACGTGGATCAAGGGATCTGTGGCTTTCCCTCGAGGCTGTCCCTCGAGGCTTTCCCACGAGGCTTTCCCACAGGGCTGTGCCACGTGCCACCTTGCTGTAAGTCGATCCTCGGCGTGAAAGACGAGCCGGTGAAGGGAAAAGAGGTTCCTCTGGAATGGACTGAGACATCTGGGGGACTCTTGGAATGGTGGCACGACCCTGGAGTTCCTCTCGCCGTTCCTGTTGAGAGGGCCTCCTCTTGAGATGCGACGGGAACGCCGGGAACTCTTTCCCGACGAAGCAGGGAAAGGATCCATCATCTCGAGCTACGAGGCGGAAACGGGGCTCCTCTGGATGTGGGCCGGATCCCCGTGATTCCTCTCGAGTGGAGACGGCTAGGTCGGGGAACTTCTTGATTTGCACCAAGGGTGTGAAGGAGCCTTTCGAAGTTCCAGAGGTGAGGTGTGATCAGCCTCGAGACGCCTCAGCGGAAATGGGCCTCATCTCGCCTGGAGGGGAGAACCTCCTGGATTTTCTCGAGTTGCGGCAGGTCTTCTCGAGTTACGACGGGGACCTCAGGGACCCGCTCTGGTGGCCTCAGGAAAGGCCAGTCCCCATGCGAGTTGCTTGGGGACCTCTCGGGATTCCTCTCCCGACCATGCCGGGGCCTCAGTGCTTGTGTGGAGTCGGGGCCGGAACCTGAGGATTCCTCTCCAGTGTTGCCATGGATCTTGGGGTGCTTCTGAGTCTCCCCAGGGGAGTCAGGCCTCGTCTCGAGTGGGGGCATGCACGTGCGCTTTCCTCCCGAGCTGCAGCAGTAGTGTCACGCTTCCTGTCACGTGGATCAAGGGATCTGTGGCTTTCCCTCGAGGCTGTTCCTCGAGGCTTTCCCACGAGGCTTTCCCACAGGGCTGTGCCACGTGCCACCTTGGTGTGAGTCGATCCTCGGCGTGAAAGACGAGCCGGTGAAGGGAAAAGAGGTTCCTCTGGAATGGACTGAGGCATCTGGGGGACTCTTGGAATTGTGGCACGACCCTGGAGTTCCTCTCGCCGTTCCTGTTGAGAGGGCCTCCTCTTGAGATGCGACGGGAACGCCGGGAACTCTTTTCCGACGAAGCAGGGAAAGGATCCCTCATCTCGAGCTACGAGGCGGAAACGGGGCTCCTCTGGATGTGGGCGGGACCCTCGTGATTCCTCTCGAGTGGAGACGGCTAGGTCGGGGAACTTCTTGATTTGCACCAAGGGTGTGAAGGACCCTTTCGAAGTTCCAGAGGTGAGGTGTGATCAGCCTCGAGACGCCTCAGCGGAAATGGGCCTCATCTCGCCTGGAGGGGAGAACCTCCTGGATTTTCTCGAGTTGCGGCAGGTCTTCTCGAGTTACGACGGGGACCTCAGGGACCCGCTCTGGTGGCCTCAGGAAAGTCCAGTCCCCATGCGAGTTGCTAGGGGACCTCTCGGGATTCCTCTCCCGTCCATGCCGGGGCCTCAGTCCTTGTGTGGAGCCGGGGCCGGAACCTGAGGATTGCTCTCCAGTGTTGCCATGGATCTTGGGGTGCTTCTGAGTCTCCCCAGGGGAGTCAGGCCTCGTCTCGAGTGGGGGCATGCACGTGCGCTTTCCTCCCGAGCTGCAGCAGTAGTGTCACGCTTCCTGTCAACTGGATCAAGGGATCTGTGGCTTTCCCTCGAGGCTGTCCCCCGAGGCTTTCCCACGAGGCTTTCCCACAGGGCTGTGCCACGTGCCACCTTGGTGTGAGTCGATCCTCGGCGTGAAAGACGAGCCGGTGAAGGGAAAAGAGGTTCCTCTGGAATGGACTGAGACATCTGGGGGACTCTTGGAATGGTGGCACGACCCTGGAGTTCCTCTCGCCGTTCCTGTTGAGAGGGCCTCCTCTTGAGAGGCGACGGGAACGCCGGGAACTCTTTCCCGACGAAGCAGGGAAAGGATCCATCATCTCGAGCTAAGAGGCGGAAACGGGGCTCCTCTGGATGTGGGCCGGATCCCCGTGATTCCTCTCGAGTGGAGACGGCTAGGTCGGGGAACTTCTTGATTTGCACCAAGGGTGTGAAGGAGCCTTTCGAAGTTCCAGAGGTGAGGTGTGATCAGCCTCGAGACGCCTCAGCGGAAATGGGCCTCATCTCGCCTGGAGGGGAGAACCTCCTGGATTTTCTCGAGTTGCGGCAGGTCTTCTCGAGTTACGACGGGGACCTCAGGGACCCGCTCTGGTGGCCTCAGGAAAGGCCAGTCCCCATGCGAGTTGCTTGGGGACCTCTCGGGATTCCTCTCCCGTCCATGCCGGGGCCTCAGTGCTTGTGTGGAGTCGGGGCCGGAACCTGAGGATTCCTCTCCAGTGTTGCCATGGATCTTGGGGTGCTTCTGAGTCTCCCCAGGGGAGTCAGGCCTCGTCTCGAGTGGGGGCATGCACGTGCGCTTTCCTCCCGAGCTGCAGCAGTAGTGTCACGCTTCCTGTCACGTGGATCAAGGGATCTGTGGCTTTCCCTCGAGGCTGTCCCTCGACGCTTTCCCACGAGGCTTTCCCACAGGGCTGTGCCACGTGCCACCTTCGTGTGAGTCGATCCTCGGCGTGAAAGACGAGCCGGTGAAGGGAAAAGAGGTTCCTCTGGAATGGACTGAGACATCTGGGGGACTCTTGGAATGGTGGCACGACCCTGGAGTTCCTCTCGCCGTTCCTGTTGAGAGGGCCTCCTCTTGAGATGCGACGGGAACGCCGGGAACTCTTTCCCGACGAAGCAGGGAAAGGATCCCTCATCTCGAGCTACGAGGCGGAAACGGGGCTCCTCTGGATGTTGGCGGGACCCTCGTGATTCCTCTCAAGTGGAGACGGGTATGTCGGGGAACTTCTTGATTTGCACCAAGGGTGTGAAGGACCCTTTCAAAGTTCCAGAGGTGAAGTGTGATCAGCCTCTAGACGCCTCAGCGGAAACGGGCCTCAACTCGCCTGGAGGGGAGAACCTCCTGGATTTTCTCCAGTTGCGGCAGGTCTTCTCGAGTTACGACGGGGACCTCAGGGACCCGCTCTGGTGGCCTCAGGAAAGGCCAGTCCCCATGCGAGTTGCTAGGGGACCTCTCGGGATTCCTCTCCCGTCCATGCCGGGGCCTCAGTCCTTGTGTGGAGTCGGGGCCGGAACCTGAGGATTCCTCTCCAGTGTTGCCATGGATCTTGGGGTGCTTCTGAGTCTCCCCAGGGGAGTCAGGCCTCGTCTCGAGTGGGGGCATGCACGTGCGCTTTCCTCCCGAGATGCAGCAGTAGTGTCACGCTTCCTGTCACGTGGATCAAGGGGTCTGTGGCTTTCCCTCGAGGCTGTCCCTCGAGGCTTTCCCACGAGGCTTTCCCACAGGGCTGTGTCACGTGCCACCTTGGTGTGAGTCGATCCTCGGCGTGAAAGACGAGCCGGTGAAGGGAAAAGAGGTTCCTCTGGAATGGACTGAGATATCTGGGGGACTCTTGGAATGGTGGCACGACCCTGGAGTTCCTCTCGCCGTTCCTGTTGAGAGGGCCTCCTCTTGAGATGCGACGGGAACGCCGGGAACTCTTTCCCGACGAAGCAGGGAAAGGATCCCTGATCTCGAGCTACGAGGCGGAAACGGGGCTCCTCTGGATGCGGGCGGGACCCTCGTGATTCCTCTCAAGTGGAGACGGGTATGTCGGGGAACTTCTTGATTTGCACCAAGGGTGTGAAGGACCCTTTCAAAGTTCCAGAGGTGAAGTGTGATCAGCCTCGAGACGCCTCAGCGGAAACGGGCCTCAACTCGCCTGGAGGGGAGAACCTCCTGGATTTTCTCCAGTTGCGGCAGGTCTTCTCGAGTTACGACGGGGACCTCAGGGACCCGCTCTGGTGGCCTCAGGAAAGGCCAGTCCCCATGCGAGTTGCTAGGGGACCTCTCGGGATACCTCTCCCGTCCATACCGGGGCCTCAGTCCTTGTGTGGAGTCGGGGCCGGAACCTGAGGATTGCTCTCCAGTGTTGCCATGGATCTTGGGGTGCTTCTGAGTCTCCCCAGGAGAGTCAGGCCTCGTCTCGGGTGGGGGCATGCACGTGCGCTTTCCTCCCGAGCTGCAGCAGTAGTGTCACGCTTCCTGTCACGTGGATCAAGGGATCTGTGGCTTTCCCTCGAGGCTGTCCCTCGAGGCTTTCCCACGAGGCTTTCCCACAGGGCTGTGCCACGTGCCACCTTGGTGTGAGTCGATCCTCGGCGTGAAAGACGAGCCGGTGAAGGGAAAAGAGGTTCCTCTGGAATGGACTGAGACATCTGGGGGACTCTTGGAATGGTGGCACGACCCTGGAGTTCCTCTCGCCGTTCCTGTTGAGAGGGCCTCCTCTTGAGATGCGACGGGAACGCCGGGAACTCTTTCCCGACGAAGCAGGGAAAGGATCCATCATCTCGAGCTACGAGGCGGAAACGGGGCTCCTCTGGATGTGGGCCGGATCCCCGTGATTCCTCTCGAGTGGAGACGGCTAGGTCGGGGAACTTCTTGATTTGCACCAAGGGTGTGAAGGAGCCTTTCGAAGTTCCAGAGGTGAGGTGTGATCAGCCTCGAGACGCCTCAGCGGAAATGGGCCTCATCTCGCCTGGAGGGGAGAACCTCCTGGATTTTCTCGAGTTGCGGCAGGTCTTCTCGAGTTACGACGGGGACCTCAGGGACCCGCTCTGGTGGCCTCAGGAAAGGCCAGTCCCCATGGGAGTTGCGAGGGGACCTCTCGGGATTCCTCTCCCGTCCATGCCGGGGCCTCAGTGCTTGTGTGGACTCGGGGCCGGAACCTGAGGATTCCTCTCCAGTGTTGCCATGGATCTTGGGGTGCTTCTGAGTCTCCCCAGGGGAGTCAGGCCTCGTCTCGAGTGGGGGCATGCACGTGCGCTTTCCTCCCGAGCTGCAGCAGTAGTGTCACGCTTCCTGTCACGTGGATCAAGGGATCTGTGGCTTTCCCTCGAGGCTGTCCCTCGACGCTTTCCCACGAGGCTTTCCCACAGGGCTGTGCCACGTGCCACCTTGGTGTGAGTCGATCCTCGGCGTGAAAGACGAGCCGGTGAAGGGAAAAGAGGTTCCTCTGGAATGGACTGAGACATCTGGGGGACTCTTGGAATGGTGGCACGACCCTGGAGTTCCTCTCGCCGTTCCTGTTGAGAGGGCCTCCTCTTGAGATGCGACGGGAACGCCGGGAACTCTTTCCCGACGAAGCAGGGAAAGGATCCCTCATCTCGAGCTACGAGGCGGAAACGGGGCTCCTCTGGATGTGGGCGGGACCCTCGTGATTCCTCTCAAGTGGAGACGGGTATGTCGGGGAACTTCTTGATTTGCACCAAGGGTGTGAAGGACCCTTTCAAAGTTCCAGAGGTGAAGTGTGATCAGCCTCTAGACGCCTCAGCGGAAACGGGCCTCAACTCGCCTGGAGGGGAGAACCTCCTGGATTTTCTCCAGTTGCGGCAGGTCTTCTCGAGTTACGACGGGGACCTCAGGGACCCGCTCTGGTGGCCTCAGGAAAGGCCAGTCCCCATGCGAGTTGCTAGGGGACCTCTCGGGATTCCTCTCCCGTCCATGCCGGGGCCTCAGTCCTTGTGTGGAGTCGGGGCCGGAACCTGAGGATTCCTCTCCAGTGTTGCCATGGATCTTGGGGTGCTTCTGAGTCTCCCCAGGGGAGTCAGGCCTCGTCTCGAGTGGGGGCATGCACGTGCGCTTTCCTCCCGAGATGCAGCAGTAGTGTCACGCTTCCTGTCACGTGGATCAAGGGGTCTGTGGCTTTCCCTCGAGGCTGTCCCTCGAGGCTTTCCCACGAGGCTTTCCCACAGGGCTGTGTCACGTGCCACCTTGGTGTGAGTCGATCCTCGGCGTGAAAGACGAGCCGGTGAAGGGAAAAGAGGTTCCTCTGGAATGGACTGAGATATCTGGGGGACTCTTGGAATGGTGGCACGACCCTGGAGTTCCTCTCGCCGTTCCTGTTGAGAGGGCCTCCTCTTGAGATGCGACGGGAACGCCGGGAACTCTTTCCCGACGAAGCAGGGAAAGGATCCCTGATCTCGAGCTACGAGGCGGAAACGGGGCTCCTCTGGATGCGGGCGGGACCCTCGTGATTCCTCTCAAGTGGAGACGGGTATGTCGGGGAACTTCTTGATTTGCACCAAGGGTGTGAAGGACCCTTTCAAAGTTCCAGAGGTGAAGTGTGATCAGCCTCTAGACGCCTCAGCGGAAACGGGCCTCAACTCGCCTGGAGGGGAGAACCTCCTGGATTTTCTCCAGTTGCGGCAGGTCTTCTCGAGTTACGACGGGGACCTCAGGGACCCGCTCTGGTGGCCTCAGGAAAGGCCAGTCCCCATGCGAGTTGCTAGGGGACCTCTCGGGATACCTCTCCTGTCCATACCGGGGCCTCAGTCCTTGTGTGGAGTCGGGGCCGGAACCTGAGGATTGCTCTCCAGTGTTGCCATGGATCTTGGGGTGCTTCTGAGTCTCCCCAGGAGAGTCAGGCCTCGTCTCGGGTGGGGGCATGCACGTGCGCTTTCCTCCCGAGCTGCAGCAGTAGTGTCACGCTTCCTGTCACGTGGATCAAGGGATCTGTGGCTTTCCCTCGAGGCTGTCCCTCGAGGCTTTCCCACGAGGCTTTCCCACAGGGCTGTGCCACGTGCCACCTTGGTGTGAGTCGATCCTCGGCGTGAAAGACGAGCCGGTGAAGGGAAAAGAGGTTCCTCTGGAATGGACTGAGACATCTGGGGGACTCTTGGAATGGTGGCACGACCCTGGAGTTCCTCTCGCCATTCCTGTTGAGAGGGCCTCCTCTTGAGATGCGACGGGAACGCCGGGAACTCTTTCCCGACGAAGCAGGGAAAGGATCCATCATCTCGAGCTACGAGGCGGAAACGGGGCTCCTCTGGATGTGGGCCGGATCCCCGTGATTCCTCTCGAGTGGAGACGGCTAGGTCGGGGAACTTCTTGATTTGCACCAAGGGTGTGAAGGAGCCTTTCGAAGTTCCAGAGGTGAGGTGTGATCAGCCTCGAGACGCCTCAGCGGAAATGGGCCTCATCTCGCCTGGAGGGGAGAACCTCCTGGATTTTCTCGAGTTGCGGCAGGTCTTCTCGAGTTACGACGGGGACCTCAGGGACCCGCTCTGGTGGCCTCAGGAAAGGCCAGTCCCCATGCGAGTTGCTTGGGGACCTCTCGGGATTCCTCTCCCGTCCATGCCGGGGCCTCAGTGCTTGTGTGGACTCGGGGCCGGAACCTGAGGATTCCTCTCCAGTGTTGCCATGGATCTTGGGGTGCTTCTGAGTCTCCCCAGGGGAGTCAGGCCTCGTCTCGAGTGGGGGCATGCACGTGCGCTTTCCTCCCGAGCTGCAGCAGTAGTGTCACGCTTCCTGTCACGTGGATCAAGGGATCTGTGGCTTTCCCTCGAGGCTGTCCCTCGACGCTTTCCCACGAGGCTTTCCCACAGGGCTGTGCCACGTGCCACCTTGGTGTGAGTCGATCCTCGGCGTGAAAGACGAGCCGGTGAAGGGAAAAGAGGTTCCTCTGGAATGGACTGAGACATCTGGGGGACTCTTGGAATGGTGGCACGACCCTGGAGTTCCTCTCGCCGTTCCTGTTGAGAGGGCCTCCTCTTGAGATGCGACGGGAACGCCGGGAACTCTTTCCCGACGAAGCAGGGAAAGGATCCCTCATCTCGAGCTACGAGGCGGAAACGGGGCTCCTCTGGATGTGGGCGGGACCCTCGTGATTCCTCTCAAGTGGAGACGGGTATGTCGGGGAACTTCTTGATTTGCACCAAGGGTGTGAAGGACCCTTTCAAAGTTCCAGAGGTGAAGTGTGATCAGCCTCTAGACGCCTCAGCGGAAACGGGCCTCAACTCGCCTGGAGGGGAGAACCTCCTGGATTTTCTCCAGTTGCGGCAGGTCTTCTCGAGTTACGACGGGGACCTCAGGGACCAGCTCTGGTGGCCTCAGGAAAGGCCAGTCCCCATGCGAGTTGCTAGGGGACCTCTCGGGATTCCTCTCCCGTCCATGCCGGGGCCTCAGTCCTTGTGTGGAGTCGGGGCCGGAACCTGAGGATTCCTCTCCAGTGTTGCCATGGATCTTGGGGTGCTTCTGAGTCTCCCCAGGGGAGTCAGGCCTCGTCTCGAGTGGGGGCATGCACGTGCGCTTTCCTCCCGAGATGCAGCAGTAGTGTCACGCTTCCTGTCACGTGGATCAAGGGGTCTGTGGCTTTCCCTCGAGGCTGTCCCTCGAGGCTTTCCCACGAGGCTTTCCCACAGGGCTGTGTCACGTGCCACCTTGGTGTGAGTCGATCCTCGGCGTGAAAGACGAGCCGGTGAAGGGAAAAGAGGTTCCTCTGGAATGGACTGAGACATCTGGGGGACTCTTGGAATGGTGGCACGACCCTGGAGTTCCTCTCGCCATTCCTGTTGAGAGGGCCTCCTCTTGAGATGCGACGGGAACGCCGGGAACTCTTTCCCGACGAAGCAGGGAAAGGATCCCTGATCTCGAGCTACGAGGCGGAAACGGGGCTCCTCTGGATGTGGGCGGGACCCTCGTGATTCCTCTCGAGTGGAGACGGCTAGGTCGGGGAACTTCTTGATTTGCACCAAGGGTGTGAAGGATCCTTTCGAAGTTCCAGAGGTGAGGTGTGATCAGCCTCGAGACGCCTCAGCGGAAATGGGCCTCATCTCGCCTGGAGGGGAGAACCTCCTGGATTTTCTCGAGTTGCGGCAGGTCTTCTCGAGTTACGACGGGGACCTCAGGGACCCGCTCCGGTGGCCTCAGGAAAGGCCAGTCCCCATGCGAGTTGCTTGGGGACCTCTCGGGATTCCTCTCCCGTCCATGCCGGGGCCTCAGTGCTTGTGTGGAGTCGGGGCCGGAAACTGAGGATTCCTCTCCAGTGTTGCCATGGATCTTGGGGTGCTTCTGAGTCTCCCCAGGGGAGTCAGGCCTCGTCTCGAGTGGGGGCATGCACGTGCGCTTTCCTCCCGAGCTGCAGCAGTAGTGTCACGCTTCCTGTCACGTGGATCAAGGGATCTGTGGCTTTCCCTCGAGGCTGTCCCTCGACGCTTTCCCACGAGGCTTTCCCACAGGGCTGTGCCACGTGCCACCTTGGTGTGAGTCAATCCTCGGCGTGAAAGACGAGCCGGTGAAGGGAAAAGAGGTTCCTCTGGAATGGACTGAGACATCTGGGGGACTCTTGGAATGGTGGCACGACCCTGGAGTTCCTCTCGCCGTTCCTGTTGAGAGGGCCTCCTCTTGAGAGGCGACGGGAACGCCGGGAACTCTTTCCCGACGAAGCAGGGAAAGGATCCCTCATCTCGAGCTACGAGGCGGAAACGGGGATCCTCTGGATGTGGGCGGGACCCTCGTGATTCCTCTCGAGTGGAGACGGCTAGGTCGGGGAACTTCTTGATTTGCACCAAGGGTGTGAAGGAGCCTTTCGAAGTTCCAGAGGTGAGGTGTGATCAGCCTCGAGACGCCTCAGCGGAAATGGGCCTCATCTCGCCTGGAGGGGAGAACCTCCTGGATTTTCTCGAGTTGCGGCAGGTCTTCTCGAGTTACGACGGGGACCTCAGGGACCCGCTCTGGTGGCCTCAGGAAAGGCCAGTCCCCATGCGAGATGCTAGGGGACCTCTCGGTATTCCTCTCCCGTCCATGCCGGGGCCTCAGTCCTTGTGTGGAGTCGGGGCCGGAACCTGAGGATTCCTCTCCAGTGTTGCCATGGATCTTGGGGTGCTTCTGAGTCTCCCCAGGGGAGTCAGGCCTCGTCTCGAGTGGGGGCATGCACGTGCGCTTTCCTCCCGAGCTGCAGCAGTAGTGTCACGCTTCCTGTCACGTGGATCAAGGGATCTGTGGCTTTCCCTCGAGGCTGTCCCTCGAGGCTTTCCCACGAGGCTTTCCCACAGGGCTGTGCCACGTGCCACCTTGGTGTGAGTCGATCCTCGGCGTGAAAGACGAGCCGATGAAGGGAAAAGAGGTTCCTCTGGAATGGACTGAGATATCTGGGGGACTCTTGGAATGGTGGCACGACCCTGGAGTTCCTCTCGCCGTTCCTGTTGAGAGGGCCTCCTCTTGAGAGGCGACGGGAACGCCGGGAACTCTTTCCCGACGAAGCAGGGAAAGGATCCCTCATCTCGAGCTACGAGGCGGAAACGGGGCTCCTCTGGATGTGGGCGGGACCCTCGTGATTCCTCTCGAGTGGAGACGGCTAGGTCGGGGAACTTCTTGATTTGCACCAAGGGTGTGAAGGACCCTTTCGAAGTTCCAGAGGTGAGGTGTGATCAGCCTCGAGACGCCTCAGCGGAAATGGGCCTCATCTCGCCTGGAGGGGAGAACCTGCTGGATTTTCTCGAGTTGCGGCAGGTCTTCTCGAGTTACGACGGGGACCTCAGGGACCCGCTCTGGTGGCCTCAGGAAAGGCCAGTCCCCATGCGAGTTGCTAGGGGACCGCTCGGGATTCCTCTCCCGTCCATGCCGGGGCCTCAGTCCTTGTGTGGAGTCGGGGCGGGAACCTGAGGATTCCTCTCCAGTGTTGCCATGGATCTTGGGGTGCTTCTGAGTCTCCCCAGGGGAGTCAGGCCTCGTCTCGAGTGGGGGCATGCACGTGCGCTTTCCTCCCGAGCTGCAGCAGTAGTGTCACGCTTCCTGTCACGTGGATCAAGGGATCTGTGGCTTTCCCTCGAGGCTGTCCCTCGAGGCTTTCCCACGAGGCTTTCCCACAGGGCTGTGCCACGTGCCACCTTGCTGTGAGTCGATCCTCGGCGTGAAAGACGAGCCGGTGAAGGGAAAAGAGGTTCCTCTGGAATGGACTGAGACATCTGGGGGACTCTTGGAATGGTGGCACGACCCTGGAGTTCCTCTCGCCGTTCCTGTTGAGAGGGCCTCCTCTTGAGATGCGACGGGAACGCCGGGAACTCTTTCCCGACGAAGCAGGGAAAGGATCCCTCATCTCGAGCTACGAGGCGGAAACGGGGCTCCTCTGGATGTGGGCGGGACCCTCGTGATTCCTCTCGAGTGGAGACGGCTAGGTCGGGGAACTTCTTGATTTGCACCAAGGGTGTGAAGGAGCCTTTCGAAGTTCCAGAGGTGAGGTGTGATCAGCCTCGAGACGCCTCAGCGGAAATGGGCCTCATCTCGCCTGGAGGGGAGAACCTCCTGGATTTTCTCGAGTTGCGGCAGGTCTTCTCGAGTTACGACGGGGACCTCAGGGACCCGCTCTGGTGGCCTCAGGAAAGGCCAGTCCCCATGCGAGTTGCTAGGGGACCTCTCGGTATTCCTCTCCCGTCCATGCCGGGGCCTCAGTCCTTGTGTGGAGTCGGGGCCGGAACCTGAGGATTCCTCTCCAGTGTTGCCATGGATCTTGGGGTGCTTCTGAGTCTCCCCAGGGGAGTCAGGCCTCGTCTCGAGTGGGGGCATGCACGTGCGCTTTCCTCCCGAGCTGCAGCAGTAGTGTCACGCTTCCTGTCACGTGGATCAAGGGATCTGTGGCTTTCCCTCGAGGCTGTCCCTCGAGACTTTCCCACGAGGCTTTCCCACAGGGCTGTGCCACGTGCCACCTTGGTGTGAGTCGATCCTCGGCGTGAAAGACGAGCCGGTGAAGGGAAAAGAGGTTCCTCTGGAATGGACTGAGATATCTGGGGGACTCTTGGAATGGTGGCACGACCCTGGAGTTCCTCTCGCCGTTCCTGTTGAGAGGGCCTCCTCTTGAGAGGCGACGGGAACGCCGGGAACTCTTTCCCGACGAAGCAGGGAAAGGATCCCTCATCTCGAGCTACGAGGCGGAAACGGGGCTCCTCTGGATGTGGGCGGGACCCTCGTGATTCCTCTCGAGTGGAGACGGCTAGGTCGGGGAACTTCTTGATTTGCACCAAGGGTGTGAAGGACCCTTTCGAAGTTCCAGAGGTGAGGTGTGATCAGCCTCGAGACGCCTCAGCGGAAATGGGCCTCATCTCGCCTGGAGGGGAGAACCTGCTGGATTTTCTCGAGTTGCGGCAGGTCTTCTCGAGTTACGACGGGGACCTCAGGGACCCGCTCTGGTGGCCTCAGGAAAGGCCAGTCCCCATGCGAGTTGCTAGGGGACCTCTCGGTATTCCTCTCCCGTCCATGCCGGGGCCTCAGTCCTTGTGTGGAGTCGGGGCCGGAACCTGAGGATTGCTCTCCAGTGTTGCCATGGATCTTGGGGTGCTTCTGAGTCTCCCCAGGGGAGTCAGGCCTCGTCTCGAGTGGGGGCATGCACGTGCGCTTTCCTCCCGAGCTGCAGCAGTAGTGTCACGCTTCCTGTCACGTGGATCAAGGGATCTGTGGCTTTCCCTCGAGGCTGTCCCTCGAGGCTTTCCCACGAGGCTTTCCCACAGGGCTGTGCCACGTGCCACCTTGGTGTGAGTCGATCCTCGGCGTGAAAGACGAGTCGGTGAAGGGAAAAGAGGTTCCTCTGGAATGGACTGAGACATCTGGGGGACTCTTGGAATGGTGGCACGACCCTGGAGTTCCTCTCGCCGTTCCTGTTGAGAGGGCCTCCTCTTGAGATGCGACGGGAAGGCCGGGAACTCTTTCCCGACGAAGCAGGGAAAGGATCCCTCATCTCGAGCTACGAGGCGGAAACGGGGCTCCTCTGGATGTGGGCCGGACCCTCGTGATTCCTCTCGAGTGGAGACGGCTAGGTCGGGGAACTTCTTGATTTGCACCAAGGGTGTGAAGGACCATTTCGAAGTTCCAGAGGTGAGGTGTGATCAGCCTCGAGACGCCTCAGCGGAAATGGGCCTCATCTCGCCTGGAGGGGAGAACCTCCTGGATTTTCTCGAGTTGCGGCAGGTCTTCTCGAGTTACGACGGGGACCACAGGGACCCGCTCTGTTGGCCTCAGGAAAGGCCAGTCCCAATGCGTGTTGCTAGGGGACCTCTCGGGATTCCTCTCCCGTCCATGCCGGGGCCTCAGTCCTTGTGTGGAGTCGGGGCCGGAACCTGAGGATTCCTCTCCAGTGTTGCCATGGATCTTGGGGTGCTTCTGAGTCTCCCCAGGGGAGTCAGGCCTCGTCCCGAGTGGGGGCATGCACGTGCGCTTTCCTCCCGAGCTGCAGCAGTAGTGTCACGCTTCCTGTCACGTGGATCAAGGGATCTGTGGCTTTCCCTCGAGGCTGTCCCTCGAGGCTTTCCCACGAGGCTTTCCCACAGGGCTGTGCCACGTGCCACCTTGCTGTGAGTCTATCCTCGGCGTGAAAGACGAGCCGTTGAAGGGAAAAGAGGTTCCTCTGGAATGGACTGAGACATCTGGGGGACTCTTGGAATGGTGGCACGACCCTGGAGTTCCTCTCGCCGTTCCTGTTGAGAGGGCCTCCTCTTGAGATGCGACGGGAACGCCGGGAACTCTTTCCCGACGAAGCAGGGAAAGGATCCCTCATCTCGAGCTACGAGGCGGAAACGGGGCTCCTCTGGATGTGGGCGGGACCCTCGTGATTCCTCTCGAGTGGAGACGGCTAGGTCGGGGAACTTCTTGATTTGCACCAAGGGTGTGAAGGAGCCTTTCGAAGTTCCAGAGGTGAGGTGTGATCAGCCTCGAGACGCCTCAGCGGAAATGGGCCTCATCTCGCCTGGAGGGGAGAACCTCCTGGATTTTCTCGAGTTGCGGCAGGTCTTTTCGAGTTACGACGGGGACCTCAGGGACCCGCTCTGGTGGCCTCAGGAAAGGCCAGTCCCCATGCGAGTTGCTAGGGGACCTCTCGGTATTCCTCTCCCGTCCATGCCGGGGCCTCAGTCCTTGTGTGGAGTCGGGGCCGGAACCTGAGGATTCCTCTCCAGTGTTGCCATGGATCTTGGGGTGCTTCTGAGTCTCCCCAGGGGAGTCAGGCCTCGTCTCGAGTGGGGGCATGCACGTGCGCTTTCCTCCCGAGCTGCAGCAGTAGTGTCACGCTTCCTGTCACGTGGATCAAGGGATCTGTGGCTTTCCCTCGAGGCTGTCCCTCGAGACTTTCCCACGAGGCTTTCCCACAGGGCTGTGCCACGTGCCACCTTGGTGTGAGTCGATCCTCGGCGTGAAAGACGAGCCGGTGAAGGGAAAAGAGGTTCCTCTGGAATGGACTGAGATATCTGGGGGACTCTTGGAATGGTGGCACGACCCTGGAGTTCCTCTCGCCGTTCCTGTTGAGAGGGCCTCCTCTTGAGAGGCGACGGGAACGCCGGGAACTCTTTCCCGACGAAGCAGGGAAAGGATCCCTCATCTCGAGCTACGAGGCGGAAACGGGGCTCCTCTGGATGTGGGCGGGACCCTCGTGATTCCTCTCGAGTGGAGACGGCTAGGTCGGGGAACTTCTTGATTTGCACCAAGGGTGTGAAGGACCCTTTCGAAGTTCCAGAGGTGAGGTGTGATCAGCCTCGAGACGCCTCAGCGGAAATGGGCCTCATCTCGCCTGGAGGGGAGAACCTGCTGGATTTTCTCGAGTTGTGGCAGGTCTTCTCGAGTTACGACGGGGACCTCAGGGACCCGCTCTGGTGGCCTCAGGAAAGGCCAGTCCCCATGCGAGTTGCTAGGGGACCGCTCGGGATTCCTCTCCCGTCCATGCCGGGGCCTCAGTCCTTGTGTGGAGTCGGGGCCGGAACCTGAGGATTGCTCTCCAGTGTTGCCATGGATCTTGGGGTGCTTCTGAGTCTCCCCAGGGGAGTCAGGCCTCGTCTCGAGTGGGGGCATGCACGTGCGCTTTCCTCCCGAGCTGCAGCAGTAGTGTCACGCTTCCTGTCACGTGGATCAAGGGATCTGTGGCTTTCCCTCGAGGCTGTCCCTCGAGGCTTTCCCACGAGGCTTTCCCACAGGGCTGTGCCACGTGCCACCTTGGTGTGAGTCGATCCTCGGCGTGAAAGACGAGCCGGTGAAGGGAAAAGAAGTTCCTCTGGAATGGACTGAGACATCTGGGGGACTCTTGGAATGGTGGCACGACCCTGGAGTTCCTCTCGCCGTTCCTGTTGAGAGGGCCTCCTCTTGAGATGCGACGGGAACGCCGGGAACTCTTTCCCGACGAAGCAGGGAAAGGATCCCTCATCTCGAGCTACGAGGCGGAAACGGGGCTCCTCTGGATGTGGGCCGGACCCTCGTGATTCCTCTCGAGTGGAGACGGCTAGGTCGGGGAACTTCTTGATTTGCACCAAGGGTGTGAAGGACCATTTCGAAGTTCCAGAGGTGAGGTGTGATCAGCCTCGAGACGCCTCAGCGGAAATGGGCCTCATCTCGCCTGGAGGGGAGAACCTCCTGGATTTTCTCGAGTTGCGGCAGGTCTTCTCGAGTTACGACGGGGACCACAGGGACCCGCTCTGTTGGCCTCAGGAAAGGCCAGTCCCAATGTGTGTTGCTAGGGGACCTCTCGGGATTCCTCTCCCGTCCATGCCGGGGCCTCAGTCCTTGTGTGGAGTCGGGGCCGGAACCTGAGGATTCCTCTCCAGTGTTGCCATGGATCTTGGGGTGCTTCTGAGTCTCCCCAGGGGAGTCAGGCCTCGTCCCGAGTGGGGGCATGCACGTGAGCTTTCCTCCCGAGCTGCAGCAGTAGTGTCACGCTTCCTGTCACGTGGATCAAGGGATCTGTGGCTTTCCCTCGAGGCTGTCCCTCGAGGCTTTCCCACGAGGCTTTCCCACAGGGCTGTGCCACGTGCCACCTTGCTGTGAGTCGATCCTCGGCGTGAAAGACGAGCCGTTGAAGGGAAAAGAGGTTCCTCTGGAATGGACTGAGACATCTGGGGGACTCTTGGAATGGTGGCACGACCCTGGAGTTCCTCTCGCCGTTCCTGTTGAGAGGGCCTCCTCTTGAGATGCGACGGGAACGCCGGGAACTCTTTCCCGACGAAGCAGGGAAAGGATCCCTGATCTCGAGCTACGAGGCGGAAACGGGGCTCCTCTGGATGTGGGCGGGACCCTCGTGATTCCTCTCGAGTGGAGACGGCTAGGTCGGGGAACTTCTTGATTTGCACCAAGGGTGTGAAGGAGCCTTTCGAAGTTCCAGAGGTGAGGTGTGATCAGCCTCGAGACGCCTCAGCGGAAATGGGCCTCATCTCGCCTGGAGGGGAGAACCTCCTGGATTTTCTCGAGTTGCGGCAGGTCTTCTCGAGTTACGACGGGGACCTCAGGGACCCGCTCCGGTGGCCTCAGGAAAGGCCAGTCCCCATGCGAGTTGCTTGGGGACCTATCGGGATTCCTCTCCCGTCCATGCCAGGGCCTCAGTGCTTGTGTGGAGTCGGGGCCGGAACCTGAGGATTCCTCTCCAGTGTTGCCATGGATCTTGGGGTGCTTCTGAGTCTCCCCAGGGGAGTCAGGCCTCGTCTCGAGTGGGGGCATGCACGTGCGCTTTCCTCCCGAGCTGCAGCAGTAGTGTCACGCTTCCTGTCACGTGGATCAAGGGATCTGTGGCTTTCCCTCGAGGCTGTCCCTCGAGGCTTTCCCACGAGGCTTTCCCACAGGGCTGTGCCACGTGCCACCTTGCTGTGAGTCGATCCTCGGCGTGAAAGACGAGCCGGTGAAGGGAAAAGAGGTTCCTCTGGAATGGACTGAGATATCTGGGGGACTCTTGGAATGGTGGCACGACCCTGGAGTTCCTCTCGCCGTTCCTGTTGAGAGGGCCTCCTCTTGAGAGGCGACGGGAACGCCGGGAACTCTTTCCCGACGAAGCAGGGAAAGGATCCCTCATCTCGAGCTACGAGGCGGAAACGGGGCTCCTCTGGATGTGGGCGGGACCCTCGTTATTCCTCTCGAGTGGAGACGGCTAGGTCGGGGAACTTCTTGATTTGCACCAAGGGTGTGAAGGAGCCTTTCGAAGTTCCAGAGGTGAGGTGTGATCAGCCTCGAGACGCCTCAGCGGAAATGGGCCTCATCTCGCCTGGAGGGGAGAACCTGCTGGATTTTCTCGAGTTGCGGCAGGTCTTCTCGAGTTACGACGGGGACCTCAGGGACCCGCTCTGGTGGCCTCAGGAAAGGCCAGTCCCCATGCGAGTTGCTAGGGGACCGCTCGGGATTCCTCTCCCGTCCATGCCGGGGCCTCAGTCCTTGTGTGGAGTCGGGGCCGGAACCTGAGGATTGCTCTCCAGTGTTGCCATGGATCTTGGGGTGCTTCTGAGTCTCCCCAGGGGAGTCAGGCCTCGTCTCGAGTGGGGGCATGCACGTGCGCTTTCCTCCCGAGCTGCAGCAGTAGTGTCACGCTTCCTGTCACGTGGATCAAGGGATCTGTGGCTTTCCCTCGAGGCTGTCCCTCGAGGCTTTCCCACGAGGCTTTCCCACAGGGCTGTGCCACGTGCCACCTTGGTGTGAGTCGATCCTCGGCGTGAAAGACGAGCCGGTGAAGGGAAAAGAGGTTCCTCTGGAATGGACTGAGACATCTGGGGGACTCTTGGAATGGTGGCACGACCCTGGAGTTCCTCTCGCCGTTCCTGTTGAGAGGGCCTCCTCTTGAGATGCGACGGGAACGCCGGGAACTCTTTCCCGACGAAGCAGGGAAAGGATCCCTCATCTCGAGCTACGAGGCGGAAACGGGGCTCCTCTGGATGTGGGCCGGACCCTCGTGATTCCTCTCGAGTGGAGACGGCTAGGTCGGGGAACTTCTTGATTTGCACCAAGGGTGTGAAGGACCATTTCGAAGTTCCAGAGGTGAGGTGTGATCAGCCTCGAGACGCCTCAGCGGAAATGGGCCTCATCTCGCCTGGAGGGGAGAACCTCCTGGATTTTCTCGAGTTGCGGCAGGTCTTCTCGAGTTACGACGGGGACCACAGGGACCCGCTCTGTTGGCCTCAGGAAAGGCCAGTCCCAATGCGTGTTGCTAGGGGACCTCTTGGGATTCCTCTCCCGTCCATGCCGGGGCCTCAGTCCTTGTGTGGAGTCGGGGCCGGAACCTGAGGATTCCTCTCCAGTGTTGCCATGGATCTTGGGGTGCTTCTGAGTCTCCCCAGGGGAGTCAGGCCTCGTCCCGAGTGGGGGCATGCACGTGCGCTTTCCTCCCGAGCTGCAGCAGTAGTGTCACGCTTCCTGTCACGTGGATCAAGGGATCTGTTGCTTTCCCTCGAGGCTGTCCCTCGAGGCTTTCCCACGAGGCTTTCCCACAGGGCTGTGCCACGTGCCACCTTGCTGTGAGTCGATCCTCGGCGTGAAAGACGAGCCGGTGAAGGGAAAAGAGGTTCCTCTCGAATGGACTGAGACATCTGGGGGACTCTTGGAATGGTGGCACGACCCTGGAGTTCCTCTCGCCGTTCCTGTTGAGAGGGCCTCCTCTTGAGATGCGACGGGAACGCCGGGAACTCTTTCCCGACGAAGCAGGGAAAGGATCCCTCATCTCGAGCTACGAGGCGGAAACGGGGCTCCTCTGGATGTGGGCGGGACCCTCGTGATTCCTCTCGAGTGGAGACGGTTAGGTCGGGGAACTTCTTGATTTGCACCAAGGGTGTGAAGGAGCCTTTCGAAGTTCCAGAGGTGAGGTGTGATCAGCCTCGAGACGCCTCAGCGGAAATGGGCCTCATCTCGCCTGGAGGGGAGAACCTCCTGGATTTTCTCGAGTTGCGGCAGGTCTTCTCGAGTTACGACGGGGACCTCAGGGACCCGCTCCGGTGGCCTCAGGAAAGGCCAGTCCCCATGCGAGTTGCTTGGGGACCTCTTGGGATTCCTCTCCCGTCCATGCCGGGGCCTCAGTGCTTGTGTGGAGTCGGGGCCGGAAACTGAGGATTCCTCTCCAGTGTTGCCATGGATCTTGGGGTGCTTCTGAGTCTCCCCAGGGGAGTCAGGCCTCGTCTCGAGTGGGGGCATGCACGTGCGCTTTCCTCCCGAGCTGCAGCAGTAGTGTCACGCTTCCTGTCACGTGGATCAAGGGATCTGTGGCTTTCCCTCGAGGCTGTCCCTCGACGCTTTCCCACTAGGCTTTCCCACAGGGCTGTGCCACGTGCCACCTTGGTGTGAGTCAATCCTCGGCGTGAAAGACGAGCCGGTGAAGGGAAAAGAGGTTCCTCTGGAATGGACTGAGACATCTGGGGGACTCTTGGAATGGTGGCACGACCCTGGAGTTCCTCTCGCCGTTCCTGTTGAGAGGGCCTCCTCTTGAGAGGCGACGGGAACGCCGGGAACTCTTTCCCGACGAAGCAGGGAAAGGATCCCTCATCTCGAGCTACGAGGCGAAAACGGGGCTCCTCTGGATGTGGGCGGGACCCTCGTGATTCCTCTGGAGTGGAGACGGCTAGGTCGGGGAACTTCTTGATTTGCACCAAGGGTGTGAAGGAGCCTTTCGAAGTTCCAGAGGTGAGGTGTGATCAGCCTCGAGACGCCTCAGCGGAAATGGGCCTCATCTCGCCTGGAGGGGAGAACCTCCTGGATTTTCTCGAGTTGCGGCAGGTCTTCTCGAGTTACGACGGGGACCTCAGGGACCCGCTCTGGTGGCCTCAGGAAAGGCCAGTCACCATGCGGGTTGCTAGGGGACCTCTCGGTATTCCTCTCCCGTCCATGCCGGGGCCTCAGTCCTTGTGTGGAGTCGGGGCCGGAACCTGAGGATTGCTCTCCAGTGTTGCCATGGATCTTGGGGTGCTTCTGAGTCTCCCCAGGGGAGTCAGGCCTCGTCTCGAGTGGGGGCATGCACGTGCGCTTTCCTCCCGAGCTGCAGCAGTAGTGTCACGCTTCCTGTCACGTGGATCAAGGGATCTGTGGCTTTCCCTCGAGGCTGTCCCTCGAGGCTTTCCCACGAGGCTTTCCCACAGGGCTGTGCCACGTGCCACCTTGGTGTGAGTCGATCCTCGGCGTGAAAGACGAGCCGGTGAAGGGAAAAGAGGTTCCTCTGGAATGGACTGAGATATCTGGGGGACTCTTGGAATGGTGGCACGACCCTGGAGTTCCTCTCGCCGTTCCTGTTGAGAGGGCCTCCTCTTGAGATGCGACGGGAACGCCGGGAACTCTTTCCAGAAGAAGCAGGGAAAGGATCCCTCATCTCGAGCTACGAGGCGGAAACGGGGCTCCTCTGGATGTGGGCGGGACCCTCGTGATTCCCCTCGAGTGGAGACGGCTAGGTCGGGGAACTTCTTGATTTGCACCAAGGGTGTGAAGGAGCCTTTCGAAGTTCCAGAGGTGAGGTGTGATCAGCCTCGAGACGCCTCAGCGGAAATGGGCCTCATCTCGCCTGGAGGGGAGAACCTCCTGGATTTTCTCGAGTTGCGGCAGGTCTTCTCGAGTTACGACGGGGACCTCAGGGACCCGCTCCGGTGGCCTCAGGAAAGGCCAGTCCCCATGCGAGTTGCTTGGGGACCTCTCGGGATTCCTCTCCCGTCCATGCCGGGGCCTCAGTGCTTGTGTGGAGTCGGGGCCGGAAACTGAGGATTCCTCTCCAGTGTTGCCATGGATCTTGGGGTGCTTCTGAGTCTCCCCAGGGGAGTCAGGCCTCGTCTCGAGTGGGGGCATGCACGTGCGCTTTCCTCCCGAGCTGCAGCAGTAGTGTCACGCTTCCTGTCACGTGGATCAAGGGATCTGTGGCTTTCCCTCGAGGCTGTCCCTGGACGCTTTCCCACGAGGCTTTCCCACAGGGCTGTGCCACGTGCCACCTTGGTGTGAGTCAATCCTCGGCGTGAAAGACGAGCCGGTGAAGGGAAAAGAGGTTCCTCTGGAATGGACTGAGACATCTGGGGGACTCTTGGAATGGTGGCACGACCCTGGAGTTCCTCTCGCCGTTCCTGTTGAGAGGGCCTCCTCTTGAGAGGCGACGGGAACGCCGGGAACTCTTTCCCGACGAAGCAGGGAAAGGATCCCTCATCTCGAGCTACGAGGCGGAAACGGGGCTCCTCTGGATGTGGGCGGGACCCTCGTGATTCCTCTCGAGTGGAGACGGCTAGGTCGGGGAACTTCTTGATTTGCACCAAGGGTGTGAAGGACCCTTTCGAAGTTCCAGAGGTGAGGTGTGATCAGCCTCGAGACGCCTCAGCGGAAATGGGCCTCATCTCGCCTGGAGGGGAGAACCTGCTGGATTTTCTCGAGTTGCGGCAGGTCTTCTCGAGTTACGACGGGGACCTCAGGGACCCGCTCTGGTGGCCTCAGGAAAGGCCAGTCCCCATGCGAGTTGCTAGGGGACCGCTCGGGATTCCTCTCCCGTCCATGCCGGGGCCTCAGTCCTTGTGTGGAGTCGGGGCGGGAACCTGAGGATTCCTCTCCAGTGTTGCCATGGATCTTGGGGTGCTTCTGAGTCTCCCCAGGGGAGTCAGGCCTCATCTCGAGTGGGGGCATGCACGTGCGCTTTCCTCCCGAGCTGCAGCAGTAGTGTCACGCTTCCTGTCACGTGGATCAAGGGATCTGTGGCTTTCCCTCGAGGCTGTCCCTCGAGGCTTTCCCACGAGGCTTTCCCACAGGGCTGTGCCACGTGCCACCTTGCTGTGAGTCGATCCTCGGCGTGAAAGACGAGCCGGTGAAGGGAAAAGAGGTTCCTCTGGAATGGACTGAGACATCTGGGGGACTCTTGGAATGGTGGCACGACCCTGGAGTTCCTCTCGCCGTTCCTGTTGAGAGGGCCTCCTCTTGAGATGCGACGGGAACGCCGGGAACTCTTTCCCGACGAAGCAGGGAAAGGATCCCTCATCTCGAGCTACGAGGCGGAAACGGGGCTCCTCTGGATGTGGGCGGGACCCTCGTGATTCCTCTCGAGTGGAGACGGCTAGGTCGGGGAACTTCTTGATTTGCACCAAGGGTGTGAAGGAGCCTTTCGAAGTTCCAGAGGTGAGGTGTGATCAGCCTCGAGACGCCTCAGCGGAAATGGGCCTCATCTCGCCTGGAGGGGAGAACCTCCTGGATTTTCTCGAGTTGCGGCAGGTCTTCTCGAGTTACGACGGGGACCTCAGGGACCCGCTCTGGTGGCCTCAGGAAAGGCCAGTCCCCATGCGAGTTGCTAGGGGACCTCTCGGTATTCCTCTCCCGTCCATGCCGGGGCCTCAGTCCTTGTGTGGAGTCGGGGCCGGAACCTGAGGATTCCTCTCCAGTGTTGCCATGGATCTTGGGGTGCTTCTGAGTCTCCCCAGGGGAGTCAGGCCTCGTCTCGAGTGGGGGCATGCACGTGCGCTTTCCTCCCGAGCTGCAGCAGTAGTGTCACGCTTCCTGTCACGTGGATCAAGGGATCTGTGGCTTTCCCTCGAGGCTGTCCCTCGAGACTTTCCCACGAGGCTTTCCCACAGGGCTGTGCCACGTGCCACCTTGGTGTGAGTCGATCCTCGGCGTGAAAGACGAGCCGGTGAAGGGAAAAGAGGTTCCTCTGGAATGGACTGAGATATCTGGGGGACTCTTGGAATGGTGGCACGACCCTGGAGTTCCTCTCGCCGTTCCTGTTGAGAGGGCCTCCTCTTGAGAGGCGACGGGAACGCCGGGAACTCTTTCCCGACGAAGCAGGGAAAGGATCCCTCATCTCGAGCTACGAGGCGGAAACGGGGCTCCTCTGGATGTGGGCGGGACCCTCGTGATTCCTCTCGAGTGGAGACGGCTAGGTCGGGGAACTTCTTGATTTGCACCAAGGGTGTGAAGGACCCTTTCGAAGTTCCAGAGGTGAGGTGTGATCAGCCTCGAGACGCCTCAGCGGAAATGGGCCTCATCTCGCCTGGAGGGGAGAACCTGCTGGATTTTCTCGAGTTGCGGCAGGTCTTCTCGAGTTACGACGGGGACCTCAGGGACCCGCTCTGGTGGCCTCAGGAAAGGCCAGTCCCCATGCGAGTTGCTAGGGGACCTCTCGGTATTCCTCTCCCGTCCATGCCGGGGCCTCAGTCCTTGTGTGGAGTCGGGGCCGGAACCTGAGGATTGCTCTCCAGTGTTGCCATGGATCTTGGGGTGCTTCTGAGTCTCCCCAGGGGAGTCAGGCCTCGTCTCGAGTGGGGGCATGCACGTGCGCTTTCCTCCCGAGCTGCAGCAGTAGTGTCACGCTTCCTGTCACGTGGATCAAGGGATCTGTGGCTTTCCCTCGAGGCTGTCCCTCGAGGCTTTCCCACGAGGCTTTCCCACAGGGCTGTGCCACGTGCCACCTTGGTGTGAGTCGATCCTCGGCGTGAAAGACGAGTCGGTGAAGGGAAAAGAGGTTCCTCTGGAATGGACTGAGACATCTGGGGGACTCTTGGAATGGTGGCACGACCCTGGAGTTCCTCTCGCCGTTCCTGTTGAGAGGGCCTCCTCTTTAGATGCGACGGGAACGCCGGGAACTCTTTCCCGACGAAGCAGGGAAAGGATCCCTCATCTCGAGCTACGAGGCGGAAACGGGGCTCCTCTGGATGTGGGCCGGACCCTCGTGATTCCTCTCGAGTGGAGACGGCTAGGTCGGGGAACTTCTTGATTTGCACCAAGGGTGTGAAGGACCATTTCGAAGTTCCAGAGGTGAGGTGTGATCAGCCTCGAGACGCCTCAGCGGAAATGGGCCTCATCTCGCCTGGAGGGGAGAACCTCCTGGATTTTCTCGAGTTGCGGCAGGTCTTCTCGAGTTACGACGGGGACCACAGGGACCCGCTCTGTTGGCCTCAGGAAAGGCCAGTCCCAATGCGTGTTGCTAGGGGACCTCTCGGGATTCCTCTCCCGTCCATGCCGGGGCCTCAGTCCTTGTGTGGAGTCGGGGCCGGAACCTGAGGATTCCTCTCCAGTGTTGCCATGGATCTTGGGGTGCTTCTGAGTCTCCCCAGGGGAGTCAGGCCTCGTCCCGAGTGGGGGCATGCACGTGCGCTTTCCTCCCGAGCTGCAGCAGTAGTGTCACGCTTCCTGTCACGTGGATCAAGGGATCTGTGGCTTTCCCTCGAGGCTGTCCCTCGAGGCTTTCCCACGAGGCTTTCCCACAGGGCTGTGCCACGTGCCACCTTGCTGTGAGTCTATCCTCGGCGTGAAAGACGAGCCGTTGAAGGGAAAAGAGGTTCCTCTGGAATGGACTGAGACATCTGGGGGACTCTTGGAATGGTGGCACGACCCTGGAGTTCCTCTCGCCGTTCCTGTTGAGAGGGCCTCCTCTTGAGATGCGACGGGAACGCCGGGAACTCTTTCCCGACGAAGCAGGGAAAGGATCCCTCATCTCGAGCTACGAGGCGGAAACGGGGCTCCTCTGGATGTGGGCGGGACCCTCGTGATTCCTCTCGAGTGGAGACGGCTAGGTCGGGGAACTTCTTGATTTGCACCAAGGGTGTGAAGGAGCCTTTCGAAGTTCCAGAGGTGAGGTGTGATCAGCCTCGAGACGCCTCAGCGGAAATGGGCCTCATCTCGCCTGGAGGGGAGAACCTCCTGGATTTTCTCGAGTTGCGGCAGGTCTTTTCGAGTTACGACGGGGACCTCAGGGACCCGCTCTGGTGGCCTCAGGAAAGGCCAGTCCCCATGCGAGTTGCTAGGGGACCTCTCGGTATTCCTCTCCCGTCCATGCCGGGGCCTCAGTCCTTGTGTGGAGTCGGGGCCGGAACCTGAGGATTCCTCTCCAGTGTTGCCATGGATCTTGGGGTGCTTCTGAGTCTCCCCAGGGGAGTCAGGCCTCGTCTCGAGTGGGGGCATGCACGTGCGCTTTCCTCCCGAGCTGCAGCAGTAGTGTCACGCTTCCTGTCACGTGGATCAAGGGATCTGTGGCTTTCCCTCGAGGCTGTCCCTCGAGACTTTCCCACGAGGCTTTCCCACAGGGCTGTGCCACGTGCCACCTTGGTGTGAGTCGATCCTCGGCGTGAAAGACGAGCCGGTGAAGGGAAAAGAGGTTCCTCTGGAATGGACTGAGATATCTGGGGGACTCTTGGAATGGTGGCACGACCCTGGAGTTCCTCTCGCCGTTCCTGTTGAGAGGGCCTCCTCTTGAGAGGCGACGGGAACGCCGGGAACTCTTTCCCGACGAAGCAGGGAAAGGATCCCTCATCTCGAGCTACGAGGCGGAAACGGGGCTCCTCTGGATGTGGGCGGGACCCTCGTGATTCCTCTCGAGTGGAGACGGCTAGGTCGGGGAACTTCTTGATTTGCACCAAGGGTGTGAAGGACCCTTT
The DNA here is from genome assembly GCF_023091745.1 of Budorcas taxicolor. Lineage (NCBI taxonomy): Eukaryota > Metazoa > Chordata > Mammalia > Artiodactyla > Bovidae > Budorcas > Budorcas taxicolor. Next base: position 26,698 of record NW_026292528.1, read on the forward strand.
CGAAGTTCCAGAGGTGAGGTGTGATCAGCCTCGAGACGCCTCAGCGGAAATGGGCCTCATCTCGCCTGGAGGGGAGAACCTGCTGGATTTTCTCGAGTTGTGGCAGGTCTTCTCGAGTTACGACGGGGACCTCAGGGACCCGCTCTGGTGGCCTCAGGAAAGGCCAGTCCCCATGCGAGTTGCTAGGGGACCGCTCGGGATTCCTCTCCCGTCCATGCCGGGGCCTCAGTCCTTGTGTGGAGTCGGGGCCGGAACCTGAGGATTGCTCTCCAGTGTTGCCATGGATCTTGGGGTGCTTCTGAGTCTCCCCAGGGGAGTCAGGCCTCGTCTCGTGTGGGGGCATGCACGTGCGCTTTCCTCCCGAGCTGCAGCAGTAGTGTCACGCTTCCTGTCACGTGGATCAAGGGATCTGTGGCTTTCCCTCGAGGCTGTCCCTCGAGGCTTTCCCACGAGGCTTTCCCACAGGGCTGTGCCACGTGCCACCTTGGTGTGAGTCGATCCTCGGCGTGAAAGACGAGCCGGTGAAGGGAAAAGAAGTTCCTCTGGAATGGACTGAGACATCTGGGGGACTCTTGGAATGGTGGCACGACCCTGGAGTTCCTCTCGCCGTTCCTGTTGAGAGGGCCTCCTCTTGAGATGCGACGGGAACGCCGGGAACTCTTTCCCGACGAAGCAGGGAAAGTATCCCTCATCTCGAGCTACGAGGCGGAAACGGGGCTCCTCTGGATGTGGGCCGGACCCTCGTGATTCCTCTCGAGTGGAGACGGCTAGGTCGGGGAACTTCTTGATTTGCACCAAGGGTGTGAAGGACCCTTTCGAAGTTCCAGAGGTGAGGTGTGATCAGCCTCGAGACGCCTCAGCGGAAATGGGCCTCATCTCGCCTGGAGGGGAGAACCTCCTGGATTTTCTCGAGTTGCGGCAGGTCTTCTCGAGTTACGACGGGGACCACAGGGACCCGCTCTGTTGGCCTCAGGAAAGGCCAGTCCCAATGTGTGTTGCTAGGGGACCTCTCGGGATTCCTCTCCCGTCCATGCCGGGGCCTCAGTCCTTGTGTGGAGTCGGGGCCGGAACCTGAGGATTCCTCTCCAGTGTTGCCATGGATCTTGGGGTGCTTCTGAGTCTCCCCAGGGGAGTCAGGCCTCGTCCCGAGTGGGGGCATGCACGTGCGCTTTCCTCCCGAGCTGCAGCAGTAGTGTCACGCTTCCTGTCACGTGGATCAAGGGATCTGTGGCTTTCCCTCGAGGCTGTCCCTCGAGGCTTTCCCACGAGGCTTTCCCACAGGGCTGTGCCACGTGCCACCTTGCTGTGAGTCGATCCTCGGCGTGAAAGACGAGCCGTTGAAGGGAAAAGAGGTTCCTCTGGAATGGACTGAGACATCTGGGGGACTCTTGGAATGGTGGCACGACCCTGGAGTTCCTCTCGCCGTTCCTGTTGAGAGGGCCTCCTCTTGAGATGCGACGGGAACGCCGGGAACTCTTTCCCGACGAAGCAGGGAAAGGATCCCTGATCTCGAGCTACGAGGCGGAAACGGGGCTCCTCTGGATGTGGGCGGGACCCTCGTGATTCCTCTCGAGTGGAGACGGCTAGGTCGGGGAACTTCTTGATTTGCACCAAGGGTGTGAAGGAGCCTTTCGAAGTTCCAGAGGTGAGGTGTGATCAGCCTCGAGACGCCTCAGCGGAAATGGGCCTCATCTCGCCTGGAGGGGAGAACCTCCTGGATTTTCTCGAGTTGCGGCAGGTCTTCTCGAGTTACGACGGGGACCTCAGGGACCCGCTCCGGTGGCCTCAGGAAAGGCCAGTCCCCATGCGAGTTGCTTGGGGACCTATCGGGATTCCTCTCCCGTCCATGCCAGGGCCTCAGTGCTTGTGTGGAGTCGGGGCCGGAACCTGAGGATTCCTCTCCAGTGTTGCCATGGATCTTGGGGTGCTTCTGAGTCTCCCCAGGGGAGTCAGGCCTCGTCTCGAGTGGGGGCATGCACGTGCGCTTTCCTCCCGAGCTGCAGCAGTAGTGTCACGCTTCCTGTCACGTGGATCAAGGGATCTGTGGCTTTCCCTCGAGGCTGTCCCTCGACGCTTTCCCACGAGGCTTTCCCACAGGGCTGTGCCACGTGCCACCTTGGTGTGAGTCAATCCTCGGCGTGAAAGACGAGCCGGTGAAGGGAAAAGAGGTTCCTCTGGAATGGACTGAGACATCTGGGGGACTCTTGGAATGGTGGCACGACCCTGGAGTTCCTCTCGCCGTTCCTGTTGAGAGGGCCTCCTCTTGAGAGGCGACGGGAACGCCGGGAACTCTTTCCCGACGAAGCAGGGAAAGGATCCCTCATCTCGAGCTACGAGGCGGAAACGGGGCTCCTCTGGATGTGGGCGGGACCCTCGTGATTCCTCTGGAGTGGAGACGGCTAGGTCGGGGAACTTCTTGATTTGCACCAAGGGTGTGAAGGAGCCTTTCGAAGTTCCAGAGGTGAGGTGTGATCAGCCTCGAGACGCCTCAGCGGAAATGGGCCTCATCTCGCCTGGAGGGGAGAACCTCCTGGATTTTCTCGAGTTGCGGCAGGTCTTCTCGAGTTACGACGGGGACCTCAGGGACCCGCTCTGGTGGCCTCAGGAAAGGCCAGTCACCATGCGGGTTGCTAGGGGACCTCTCGGTATTCCTCTCCCGTCCATGCCGGGGCCTCAGTCCTTGTGTGGAGTCGGGGCCGGAACCTGAGGATTGCTCTCCAGTGTTGCCATGGATCTTGGGGTGCTTCTGAGTCTCCCCAGGGGAGTCAGGCCTCGTCTCGAGTGGGGGCATGCACGTGCGCTTTCCTCCCGAGCTGCAGCAGTAGTGTCACGCTTCCTGTCACGTGGATCAAGGGATCTGTGGCTTTCCCTCGAGGCTGTCCCTCGAGGCTTTCCCACGAGGCTTTCCCACAGGGCTTTGCCACGTGCCACCTTGGTGTGAGTCGATCCTCGGCGTGAAAGACGAGCCGGTGAAGGGAAAAGAGGTTCCTCTGGAATGGACTGAGATATCTGGGGGACTCTTGGAATGGTGGCACGACCCTGGAGTTCCTCTCGCCGTTCCTGTTGAGAGGGCCTCCTCTTGAGAGGCGACGGGAACGCCGGGAACTCTTTCCCGACGAAGCAGGGAAAGGATCCCTCATCTCGAGCTACGAGGCGGAAACGGGGCTCCTCTGGATGTGGGCGGGACCCTCGTGATTCCTCTCGAGTGGAGACGGCTAGGTCGGGGAACTTCTTGATTTGCACCAAGGGTGTGAAGGAGCCTTTCGAAGTTCCAGAGGTGAGGTGTGATCAGCCTCGAGACGCCTCAGCGGAAATGGGCCTCATCTCGCCTGGAGGGGAGAACCTGCTGGATTTTCTCGAGTTGCGGCAGGTCTTCTCGAGTTACGACGGGGACCTCAGGGACCCGCTCTGGTGGCCTCAGGAAAGGCCAGTCCCCATGCGAGTTGCTAGGGGACCGCTCGGGATTCCTCTCCCGTCCATGCCGGGGCCTCAGTCCTTGTGTGGAGTCGGGGCCGGAACCTGAGGATTGCTCTCCAGTGTTGCCATGGATCTTGGGGTGCTTCTGAGTCTCCCCAGGGGAGTCAGGCCTCGTCTCGAGTGGGGGCATGCACGTGCGCTTTCCTCCCGAGCTGCAGCAGTAGTGTCACGCTTCCTGTCACGTGGATCAAGGGATCTGTGGCTTTCCCTCGAGGCTGTCCCTCGAGGCTTTCCCACGAGGCTTTCCCACAGGGCTGTGCCACGTGCCACCTTGGTGTGAGTCGATCCTCGGCGTGAAAGACGAACCGGTGAAGGGAAAAGAGGTTCCTCTGGAATGGACTGAGACATCTGGGGGACTCTTGGAATGGTGGCACGACCCTGGAGTTCCTCTCGCCGTTCCTGTTGAGAGGGCCTCCTCTTGAGATGCGACGGGAACGCCGGGAACTCTTTCCCGACGAAGCAGGGAAAGGATCCCTCATCTCGAGCTACGAGGCGGAAACGGGGCTCCTCTGGATGTGGGCCGGACCCTCGTGATTCCTCTCGAGTGGAGACGGCTAGGTCGGGGAACTTCTTGATTTGCACCAAGGGTGTGAAGGACCATTTCGAAGTTCCAGAGGTGAGGTGTGATCAGCCTCGAGACGCCTCAGCGGAAATGGGCCTCATCTCGCCTGGAGGGGAGAACCTCCTGGATTTTCTCGAGTTGCGGCAGGTCTTCTCGAGTTACGACGGGGACCACAGGGACCCGCTCTGTTGGCCTCAGGAAAGGCCAGTCCCAATGCGTGTTGCTAGGGGACCTCTCGGGATTCCTCTCCCGTCCATGCCGGGGCCTCAGTCCTTGTGTGGAGTCGGGGCCGGAACCTGAGGATTCCTCTCCAGTGTTGCCATGGATCTTGGGGTGCTTCTGAGTCTCCCCAGGGGAGTCAGGCCTCATCCCGAGTGGGGGCATGCACGTGCGCTTTCCTCCCGAGCTGCAGCAGTAGTGTCACGCTTCCTGTCACGTGGATCAAGGGATCTGTGGCTTTCCCTCGAGGCTGTCCCTCGAGGCTTTCCCACGAGGCTTTCCCACAGGGCTGTGCCACGTGCCACCTTGCTGTGAGTCGATCCTCGGCGTGAAAGACGAGCCGGTGAAGGGAAAAGAGGTTCCTCTCGAATGGACTGAGACATCTGGGGGACTCTTGGAATGGTGGCACGACCCTGGAGTTCCTCTCGCCGTTCCTGTTGAGAGGGCCTCCTCTTGAGATGCGACGGGAACGCCGGGAACTCTTTCCCGACGAAGCAGGGAAAGGATCCCTCATCTCGAGCTACGAGGCGGAAACGGGGCTCCTCTGGATGTGGGCGGGACCCTCGTGATTCCTCTCGAGTGGAGACGGCTAGGTCGGGGAACTTCTTGATTTGCACCAAGGGTGTGAAGGAGCCTTTCGAAGTTCCAGAGGTGAGGTGTGATCAGCCTCGAGACGCCTCAGCGGAAATGGGCCTCATCTCGCCTGGAGGGGAGAACCTCCTGGATTTTCTCGAGTTGCGGCAGGTCTTCTCGAGTTACGACGGGGACCTCAGGGACCCGCTCCGGTGGCCTCAGGAAAGGCCAGTCCCCATGCGAGTTGCTTGGGGACCTCTTGGGATTCCTCTCCCGTCCATGCCGGGGCCTCAGTGCTTGTGTGGAGTCGGGGCCGGAAACTGAGGATTCCTCTCCAGTGTTGCCATGGATCTTGGGGTGCTTCTGAGTCTCCCCAGGGGAGTCAGGCCTCGTCTCGAGTGGGGGCATGCACGTGCGCTTTCCTCCCGAGCTGCAGCAGTAGTGTCACGCTTCCTGTCACGTGGATCAAGGGATCTGTGGCTTTCCCTCGAGGCTGTCCCTCGACGCTTTCCCACGAGGCTTTCCCACAGGGCTGTGCCACGTGCCACCTTGGTGTGAGTCAATCCTCGGCGTGAAAGACGAGCCGGTGAAGGGAAAAGAGGTTCCTCTGGAATGGACTGAGACATCTGGGGGACTCTTGGAATGGTGGCACGACCCTGGAGTTCCTCTCGCCGTTCCTGTTGAGAGGGCCTCCTCTTGAGAGGCGACGGGAACGCCGGGAACTCTTTCCCGACGAAGCAGGGAAAGGATCCCTCATCTCGAGCTACGAGGCGAAAACGGGGCTCCTCTGGATGTGGGCGGGACCCTCGTGATTCCTCTGGAGTGGAGACGGCTAGGTCGGGGAACTTCTTGATTTGCACCAAGGGTGTGAAGGAGCCTTTCGAAGTTCCAGAGGTGAGGTGTGATCAGCCTCGAGACGCCTCAGCGGAAATGGGCCTCATCTCGCCTGGAGGGGAGAACCTGCTGGATTTTCTCGAGTTGCGGCAGGTCTTCTCGAGTTACGACGGGGACCTCAGGGACCCGCTCTGGTGGCCTCAGGAAAGGCCAGTCACCATGCGGGTTGCTAGGGGACCTCTCGGTATTCCTCTCCCGTCCATGCCGGGGCCTCAGTCCTTGTGTGGAGTCGGGGCCGGAACCTGAGGATTGCTCTCCAGTGTTGCCATGGATCTTGGGGTGCTTCTGAGTCTCCCCAGGGGAGTCAGGCCTCGTCTCGAGTGGGGGCATGCACGTGCGCTTTCCTCCCGAGCTGCAGCAGTAGTGTCACGCTTCCTGTCACGTGGATCAAGGGATCTGTGGCTTTCCCTCGAGGCTGTCCCTCGAGGCTTTCCCACGAGGCTTTCCCACAGGGCTGTGCCACGTGCCACCTTGGTGTGAGTCGATCCTCGGCGTGAAAGACGAGCCGGTGAAGGGAAAAGAGGTTCCTCTGGAATGGACTGAGATATCTGGGGGACTCTTGGAATGGTGGCACGACCCTGGAGTTCCTCTCGCCGTTCCTGTTGAGAGGGCCTCCTCTTGAGATGCGACGGGAACGCCGGGAACTCTTTCCCGACGAAGCAGGGAAAGGATCCCTCATCTCGAGCTACGAGGCGGAAACGGGGCTCCTCTGGATGTGGGCGGGACCCTCGTGATTCCCCTCGAGTGGAGACGGCTAGGTCGGGGAACTTCTTGATTTGCACCAAGGGTGTGAAGGAGCCTTTCGAAGTTCCAGAGGTGAGGTGTGATCAGCCTCGAGACGCCTCAGCGGAAATGGGCCTCATCTCGCCTGGAGGGGAGAACCTCCTGGATTTTCTCGAGTTGCGGCAGGTCTTCTCGAGTTACGACGGGGACCTCAGGGACCCGCTCCGGTGGCCTCAGGAAAGGCCAGTCCCCATGCGAGTTGCTTGGGGACCTCTCGGGATTCCTCTCCCGTCCATGCCGGGGCCTCAGTGCTTGTGTGGAGTCGGGGCCGGAAACTGAGGATTCCTCTCCAGTGTTGCCATGGATCTTGGGGTGCTTCTGAGTCTCCCCAGGGGAGTCAGGCCTCGTCTCGAGTGGGGGCATGCACGTGCGCTTTCCTCCCGAGCTGCAGCAGTAGTGTCACGCTTCCTGTCACGTGGATCAAGGGATCTGTGGCTTTCCCTCGAGGCTGTCCCTGGACGCTTTCCCACGAGGCTTTCCCACAGGGCTGTGCCACGTGCCACCTTGGTGTGAGTCAATCCTCGGCGTGAAAGACGAGCCGGTGAAGGGAAAAGAGGTTCCTCTGGAATGGACTGAGACATCTGGGGGACTCTTGGAATGGTGGCACGACCCTGGAGTTCCTCTCGCCGTTCCTGTTGATAGGGCCTCCTCTTGAGAGGCGACGGGAACGCCGGGAACTCTTTCCCGACGAAGCAGGGAAAGGATCCCTCATCTCGAGCTACGAGGCGGAAACGGGGCTCCTCTGGATGTGGGCGGGACCCTCGTGATTCCTCTCGAGTGGAGACGGCTAGGTCGGGGAACTTCTTGATTTGCACCAAGGGTGTGAAGGAGCCTTTCGAAGTTCCAGAGGTGAGGTGTGATCAGCCTCGAGACGCCTCAGCGGAAATGGGCCTCATCTCGCCTGGAGGGGAGAACCTCCTGGATTTTCTCGAGTTGCGGCAGGTCTTCTCGAGTTACGACGGGGACCTCAGGGACCCGCTCTGGTGGTCTCAGGAAAGGCCAGTCCCCATGCGAGTTGCTAGGGGACCTCTCGGGATTCCTCTCCCGTCCATGCCGGGGCCTCAGTCCTTGTGTGGAGTCGGGGCCGGAACCTGAGGATTCCTCTCCAGTGTTGCCATGGATCTTGGGGTGCTTCTGAGTCTCCCCAGGGGAGTCAGGCCTCGTCTCGAGTGGGGGCATGCACGTGCGCTTTCCTCCCGAGCTGCAGCAGTAGTGTCACGCTTCCTGTCACGTGGATCAAGGGATCTGTGGCTTTCCCTCGAGGCTGTCCCTCGAGGCTTTCCCACGAGGCTTTCCCACAGGGCTGTGCCACGTGCCACCTTGGTGTGAGTCGATCCTCGGCGTGAAAGACGAGCCGGTGAAGGGAAAAGAGGTTCTTCTGGAATGGACTGAGATATCTGGGGGACTCTTGGAATGGTGGCACGACCCTGGAGTTCCTCTCGCCGTTCCTGTTGAGAGGGCCTCCTCTTGAGAGGCGACGGGAACGCCGGGAACTCTTTCCCGACGAAGCAGGGAAAGGATCCCTCATCTCGAGCTACGAGGCGGAAACGGGGCTCCTCTGGATGTGGGCGGGACCCTCGTGATTCCTCTCGAGTGGAGACGGCTAGGTCGGGGAACTTCTTGATTTGCACCAAGGGTGTGAAGGACCCTTTCGAAGTTCCAGAGGTGAGGTGTGATCAGCCTCGAGACGCCTCAGCGGAAATGGGCCTCATCTCGCCTGGAGGGGAGAACCTGCTGGATTTTCTCGAGTTGCGGCAGGTCTTCTCGAGTTACGACGGGGACCTCAGGGACCCGCTCTGGTGGCCTCAGGAAAGGCCAGTCCCCATGCGAGTTGCTAGTGGACCGCTCGGGATTCCTCTCCCGTCCATGCCGGGGCCTCAGTCCTTGTGTGGAGTCGGGGCCGGAACCTGAGGATTGCTCTCCAGTGTTGCCATGGATCTTGGGGTGCTTCTGAGTCTCCCCAGGGGAGTCAGGCCTCGTCTCGAGTGGGGGCATGCACGTGCGCTTTCCTCCCGAGCTGCAGCAGTAGTGTCACGCTTCCTGTCACGTGGATCAAGGGATCTGTGGCTTTCCCTCGAGGCTGTCCCTCGAGGCTTTCCCACGAGGCTTTCCCACAGGGCTGTGCCACGTGCCACCTTGGTGTGAGTCGATCCTCGGCGTGAAAGACGAGCCGGTGAAGGGAAAAGAGGTTCCTCTGGAATGGACTGAGACATCTGGGGGACTCTGTGAATGGTGGCACGACCCTGGAGTTCCTCTCGCCGTTCCTGTTGAGAGGGCCTCCTCTTGAGATGCGACGGGAACGCCGGGAACTCTTTCCCGACGAAGCAGGGAAAGGATCCCTCATCTCGAGCTACGAGGCGGAAACGGGGCTCCTCTGGATGTGGGCGGGACCCTCGTGATTCCTCTCGAGTGGAGACGGCTAGGTCGGGGAACTTCTTGATTTGCACCAAGGGTGTGAAGGACCATTTCGAAGTTCCAGAGGTGAGGTGTGATCAGCCTCGAGACGCCTCAGCGGAAATGGGCCTCATCTCGCCTGGAGGGGAGAACCTCCTGGATTTTCTCGAGTTGCGGCAGGTCTTCTCGAGTTACGACGGGGACCACAGGGACCCGCTCTGGTGGCCTCAGGAAAGGCCAGTCCCAATGCGTGTTGCTAGGGGACCTCTCGGGATTCCTCTCCCGTCCATGCCGGGGCCTCAGTCCTTGTGTGGAGTCGGTGCCGGAACCTGAGGATTGCTCTCCAGTGTTGCCATGGATCTTGGGGTGCTTCTGAGTCTCCCCAGGGGAGTCAGGCCTCGTCTCGAGTGGGGGCATGCACGTGCGCTTTCCTCCCGAGCTGCAGCAGTAGTGTCACGCTTCCTGTCACGTGGATCAAGGGATCTGTGGCTTTCCCTCGAGGCTGTCCCTCGACGCTTTCCCACGAGGCTTTCCCACAGGGCTGTGCCACGTGCCACCTTGGTGTGAGTCGATCCTCGGCGTGAAAGACGAGCCGGTGAAGGGAAAAGAGGTTCCTCTGGAATGGACTGAGACATCTGGGGGACTCTTGGAATGGTGGCACGACCCTGGAGTTCCTCTCGCCGTTCCTGTTGAGAGGGCCTCCTCTTGAGATGCGACGGGAACGCCGGGAACTCTTTCCCGACGAAGCAGGGAAAGGATCCCTCATCTCGAGCTACGAGGCGGAAACGGGGCTCCTCTGGATGTGGGCGGGACCCTCGTGATTCCTCTCGAGTGGAGACGGCTAGGTCGGGGAACTTCTTGATTTGCACCAAGGGTGTGAAGGACCATTTCGAAGTTCCAGAGGTGAGGTGTGATCAGCCTCGAGATGCCTCAGCGGAAATGGGCCTCATCTCGCCTGGAGGGGAGAACCTCCTGGATTTTCTCGAGTTGCGGCAGGTCTTCTCGAGTTACGACGGGGACCACAGGGACCCGCTCTGTTGGCCTCAGGAAAGGCCAGTCCCAATGCGTGTTGCTAGGGGACCTCTCGGGATTCCTCTCCCGTCCATGCCGGGGCCTCAGTCCTTGTGTGGAGTCGGGGCCGGAACCTGAGGATTCCTCTCCAGTGTTGCCATGGATCTTGGGGTGCTTCTGAGTCTCCCCAGGGGAGTTAGGCCTCGTCCCGAGTGGGGGCATGCACGTGCGCTTTCCTCCCGAGCTGCAGCAGTAGTGTCACGCTTCCTGTCACGTGGATCAAGGGATCTGTGGCTTTCCCTCGAGGCTGTCCCTCGAGGCTTTCCCACGAGGCTTTCCCACAGGGCTGTGCCACGTGCCACCTTGCTGTGAGTCGATCCTCGGCGTGAAAGACGAGCCGGTGAAGGGAAAAGAGGTTCCTCTGGAATGGACTGAGACATCTGGGGGACTCTTGGAATGGTGGCACGACCCTGGAGTTCCTCTCGCCGTTCCTGTTGAGAGGGCCTCCTCTTGAGATGCGACGGGAACGCCGGGAACTCTTTCCCGACGAAGCAGGGAAAGGATCCCTCATCTCGAGCTACGAGGCGGAAACGGGGCTCCTCTGGATGTGGGCGGGACCCTCGTGATTCCTCTCGAGTGGAGACGGCTAGGTCGGGGAACTTCTTGATTTGCACCAAGGGTGTGAAGGAGCCTTTCGAAGTTCCAGAGGTGAGGTGTGATCAGCCTCGAGACGCCTCAGCGGAAATGGGCCTCATCTCGCCTGGAGGGGAGAACCTCCTGGATTTTCTCGAGTTGCGGCAGGTCTTCTCGAGTTACGACGGGGACCTCAGGGACCCGCTCCGGTGGCCTCAGGAAAGGCCAGTCCCCATGCGATTTGCTTGGGGACCTCTCGGGATTCCTCTCCCGTCCATGCCGGGGCCTCAGTGCTTGTGTGGAGTCGGGGCCGGAAACTGAGGATTCCTCTCCAGTGTTGCCATGGATCTTGGGGTGCTTCTGAGTCTCCCCAGGGGAGTCAGGCCTCGTCTCGAGTGGGGGCATGCACGTGCGCTTTCCTCCCGAGCTGCAGCAGTAGTGTCACGCTTCCTGTCACGTGGATCAAGGGATCTGTGGCTTTCCCTCGAGGCTGTCCCTCGAGGCTTTCCCACGAGGCTTTCCCACAGGGCTGTGCCACGTGCCACCTTGCTGTGAGTCGATCCTCGGCGTGAAAGACGAGCCGGTGAAGGGAAAAGAGGTTCCTCTGGAATGGACTGAGACATCTGGGGGACTCTTGGAATGGTGGCACGACCCTGGAATTCCTCTCGCCGTTCCTGTTGAGAGGGCCTCCTCTTGAGAGGCGACGGGAACGCCGGGAACTCTTTCCCGACGAAGCAGGGAAAGGATCCCTCATCTCGAGCTACGAGGCGGAAACGGGGCTCCTCTGGATGTGGGCGGGACCCTCGTGATTCCTCTCGAGTGGAGACGGCTAGGTCGGGGAACTTCTTGATTTGCACCAAGGGTGTGAAGGACCATTTCGAAGTTCCAGAGGTGAGGTGTGATCAGCCTCGAGACGCCTCAGCGGAAATGGGCCTCATCTCGCCTGGAGGGGAGAACCTCCTGGATTTTCTCGAGTTGCGGCAGGTCTTCTCGAGTTACGACGGGGACCACAGGGACCCGCTCTGGTGGCCTCAGGAAAGGCCAGTCCCAATGCGTGTTGCTAGGGGACCTCTCGGGATTCCTCTCCCGTCCATGCCGGGGCCTCAGTCCTTGTGTGGAGTCGGTGCCGGAACCTGAGGATTGCTCTCCAGTGTTGCCATGGATCTTGGGGTGCTTCTGAGTCTCCCCAGGGGAGTCAGGCCTCGTCTCGAGTGGGGGCATGCACGTGCGCTTTCCTCCCGAGCTGCAGCAGTAGTGTCACGCTTCCTGTCACGTGGATCAAGGGATCTGTGGCTTTCCCTCGAGGCTGTCCCTCGAGGCTTTCCCACGAGGCTTTCCCACAGGGCTGTGCCACGTGCCACCTTGGTGTGAGTCGATCCTCGGCGTGAAAGACGAGCCGGTGAAGGGAAAAGAGGTTCCTCTGGAATGGACTGAGACATCTGGGGGACTCTTGGAATGGTGGCACGACCCTGGAGTTCCTCTCGCCGTTCCTGTTGAGAGGGCCTCCTCTTGAGATGCGACGGGAACGCCGGGAACTCTTTCCCGACGAAGCAGGGAAAGGATCCCTCATCTCGAGCTACGAGGCGGAAACGGGGCTCCTCTGGATGTGGGCGGGACCCTCGTGATTCCTCTCGAGTGGAGACGGCTAGGTCGGGGAACTTCTTGATTTGCACCAAGGGTGTGAAGGACCATTTCGAAGTTCCAGAGGTGAGGTGTGATCAGCCTCGAGATGCCTCAGCGGAAATGGGCCTCATCTCGCCTGGAGGGGAGAACCTCCTGGATTTTCTCGAGTTGCGGCAGGTCTTCTCGAGTTACGACGGGGACCACAGGGACCCGCTCTGTTGGCCTCAGGAAAGGCCAGTCCCAATGCGTGTTGCTAGGGGACCTCTCGGGATTCCTCTCAGGTCCATGCCGGGGCCTCAGTCCTTGTGTGGAGTCGGGGCCGGAACCTGAGGATTCCTCTCCAGTGTTGCCATGGATCTTGGGGTGCTTCTGAGTCTCCCCAGGGGAGTTAGGCCTCGTCCCGAGTGGGGGCATGCACGTGCGCTTTCCTCCCGAGCTGCAGCAGTAGTGTCACGCTTCCTGTCACGTGGATCAAGGGATCTGTGGCTTTCCCTCGAGGCTGTCCCTCGAGGCTTTCCCACGAGGCTTTCCCACAGGGCTGTGCCACGTGCCACCTTGCTGTGAGTCGATCCTCGGCGTGAAAGACGAGCCGGTGAAGGGAAAAGAGGTTCCTCTGGAATGGACTGAGACATCTGGGGGACTCTTGGAATGGTGGCACGACCCTGGAGTTCCTCTCGCCGTTCCTGTTGAGAGGGCCTCCTCTTGAGATGCGACGGGAACGCCGGGAACTCTTTCCCGACGAAGCAGGGAAAGGATCCCTCATCTCGAGCTACGAGGCGGAAACGGGGCTCCTCTGGATGTGGGCGGGACCCTCGTGATTCCTCTCGAGTGGAGACGGCTAGGTCGGGGAACTTCTTGATTTGCACCAAGGGTGTGAAGGAGCCTTTCGAAGTTCCAGAGGTGAGGTGTGATCAGCCTCGAGACGCCTCAGCGGAAATGGGCCTCATCTCGCCTGGAGGGGAGAACCTCCTGGATTTTCTCGAGTTGCGGCAGGTCTTCTCGAGTTACGACGGGGACCTCAGGGACCCGCTCCGGTGGCCTCAGGAAAGGCCAGTCCCCATGCGATTTGCTTGGGGACCTCTCGGGATTCCTCTCCCGTCCATGCCGGGGCCTCAGTGCTTGTGTGGAGTCGGGGCCGGAAACTGAGGATTCCTCTCCAGTGTTGCCATGGATCTTGGGGTGCTTCTGAGTCTCCCCAGGGGAGTCAGGCCTCGTCTCGAGTGGGGGCATGCACGTGCGCTTTCCTCCCGAGCTGCAGCAGTAGTGTCACGCTTCCTGTCACGTGGATCAAGGGATCTGTGGCTTTCCCTCGAGGCTGTCCCTCGAGGCTTTCCCACGAGGCTTTCCCACAGGGCTGTGCCACGTGCCACCTTGGTGTGAATCAATCCTCGGCGTGAAAGACGAGCCGGTGAAGGGATAAGAGGTTCCTCTGGAATGGACTGAGACATCTGGGGGACTCTTGGAATGGTGGCACGACCCTGGAGTTCCTCTCGCCGTTCCTGTTGAGAGGGCCTCCTCTTGAGAGGCGACGGGAACGCCGGGAACTCTTTCCCGACGAAGCAGGGAAAGGATCCCTCATCTCGAGCTACGAGGCGGAAACGGGGCTCCTCTGGATGTGGGCGGTACCCTCGTGATTCCTCTGGAGTGGAGACGGCTAGGTCGGGGAACTTCTTGATTTGCACCAAGGGTGTGAAGGAGCCTTTCGAAGTTCCAGAGGTGAGGTGTGATCAGCCTCGAGACGCCTCAGCGGAAATGGGCCTCATCTCGCCTGGAGGGGAGAACCTCCTGGATTTTCTCGAGTTGCGGCAGGTCTTCTCGAGTTACGACGGGGACCTCAGGGACCCGCTCTGGTGGCCTCAGGAAAGGCCAGTCCCCATGCGAGTTGCTAGGGGACCTCTCGGTATTCCTCTCCCGTCCATGCCGGGGCCTCAGTCCTTGTGTGGAGTCGGGGCCGGAACCTGAGGATTGCTCTCCAGTGTTGCCATGGATCTTGGGGTGCTTCTGAGTCTCCCCAGGGGAGTCAGGCCTCGTCTCGAGTGGGGGCATGCACGTGCGCTTTCCTCCCGAGCTGCAGCAGTAGTGTCACGCTTCCTGTCACGTGGATCAAGGGATCTGTGGCTTTCCCTCGAGGCTGTCCCTCGAGGCTTTCCCACGAGGCTTTCCCACAGGGCTGTGCCACGTGCCACCTTGCTGTGAGTCGATCCTCGGCGTGAAAGACGAGCCGGTGAAGGGAAAAGAGGTTCCTCTGGAATGGACTGAGACATCTGGGGGACTCTTGGAATGGTGGCACGACCCTGGAGTTCCTCTCGCCGTTCCTGTTGAGAGGGCCTCCTCTTGAGAGGCGACGGGAACGCCGGGAACTCTTTCCCGACGAAGCAGGGAAAGGATCCCTCATCTCGAGCTACGAGGCGGAAACGGGGCTCCTCTGGATGTGGGCGGGACCCTCGTGATTCCTCTCGAGTGGAGACGGCTAGGTCGGGGAACTTCTTGATTTGCACCAAGGGTGTGAAGGACCCTTTCGAAGTTCCAGAGGGGAGGTGTGATCAGCCTCGAGACGCCTCAGCGGAAATGGGCCTCATCTCGCCTGGAGGGGAGAACCTCCTGGATTTTCTCGAGTTGCGGCAGGTCTTCTCGAGTTACGACGGGGACCTCAGGGACCCGCTCTGGTGGCCTCAGGAAAGGCCAGTCCCCATGCGAGTTGCTAGGGGACCTCTCGGGATTCCTCTCCCGTCCATGCCGGGGCCTCAGTCCTTGTGTGGAGTCGGGGCCGGAACCTGAGGATTCCTCTCCAGTGTTGCCATGGATCTTGGGGTGCTTCTGAGTCTCCCCAGGGGAGTCAGGCCTCGTCTCGAGTGGGGGCATGCACGTGCGCTTTCCTCCCGAGCTGCAGCAGTAGTGTCACGCTTCCTGTCACGTGGATCAAGGGATCTGTGGCTTTCCCTCGAGGCTGTCCCTCGAGGCTTTCCCACGAGGCTTTCCCATAGGGCTGTGCCACGTGCCACCTTGCTGTGAGTCGATCCTCGGCGTGAAAGACGAGCCGGTGAAGGGAAAAGAGGTTCCTCTGGAATGGACTGAGACATCTGGGGGACTCTTGGAATGGTGGCACGACCCTGGAGTTCCTCTCGCCGTTCCTGTTGAGAGGGCCTCCTCTTGAGATGCGACGGGAACGCCGGGAACTCTTTCCCGACGAAGCAGGGAAAGGATCCCTCATCTCGAGCTACGAGGCGGAAACGGGGCTCCTCTGGATGTGGGCGGGACCCTCGTGATTCCTCTCGAGTGGAGACGGCTAGGTCGGGGAACTTCTTGATTTGCACCAAGGTGTGAAGGAGCCTTTCGAAGTTCCAGAGGTGAGGTGTGATCAGCCTCGAGACGCCTCAGCGGAAATGGGCCTCATCTCGCCTGGAGGGGAGAACGTCCTGGATTTTCTCGAGTTGCGGCAGGTCTTCTCGAGTTACGACGGGGACCTCAGGGACCCGCTCTGGTGGCCTCAGGAAAGGCCAGTCCCCATGCGAGTTGCTAGGGGACCTCTCGGTATTCCTCTCCCGTCCATGCCGGGGCCTCAGTCCTTGTGTGGAGTCGGGGCCGGAACCTGAGGATTGCTCTCCAGTGTTGCCATGGATCTTGGGGTGCTTCTGAGTCTCCCCAGGGGAGTCAGGCCTCGTCTCGAGTGGGGGCATGCACGTGCGCTTTCCTCCCGAGCTGCAGCAGTAGTGTCACGCTTCCTGTCACGTGGATCAAGGGATCTGTGGCTTTCCCTCGAGGCTGTCCCTCGAGGCTTTCCCACGAGGCTTTCCCACAGGGCTGTGCCACGTGCCACCTTGCTGTGAGTCGATCCTCGGCGTGAAAGACGAGCCGGTGAAGGGAAAAGAGGTTCCTCTGGAATGGACTGAGACATCTGGGGGACTCTTGGAATGGTGGCACGACCCTGGAGTTCCTCTCGCCGTTCCTGTTGAGAGGGCCTCCTCTTGAGAGGCGACGGGAACGCCGGGAACTCTTTCCCGACGAAGCAGGGAAAGGATCCCTCATCTCGAGCTACGAGGCGGAAACGGGGCTCCTCTGGATGTGGGCGGGACCCTCGTGATTCCTCTCGAGTGGAGACGGCTAGGTCGGGGAACTTCTTGATTTGCACCAAGGGTGTGAAGGACCCTTTCGAAGTTCCAGAGGGGAGGTGTGATCAGCCTCGAGACGCCTCAGCGGAAATGGGCCTCATCTCGCCTGGAGGGGAGAACCTCCTGGATTTTCTCGAGTTGCGGCAGGTCTTCTCGAGTTACGACGGGGACCTCAGGGACCCGCTCTGGTGGCCTCAGGAAAGGCCAGTCCCCATGCGAGTTGCTAGGGGACCTCTCGGGATTCCTCTCCCGTCCATGCCGGGGCCTCAGTCCTTGTGTGGAGTCGGGGCCGGAACCTGAGGATTCCTCTCCAGTGTTGCCATGGATCTTGGGGTGCTTCTGAGTCTCCCCAGGGGAGTCAGGCCTCGTCTCGAGTGGGGGCATGCACGTGCGCTTTCCTCCCGAGCTGCAGCAGTAGTGTCACGCTTCCTGTCACGTGGATCAAGGGATCTGTGGCTTTCCCTCGAGGCTGTCCCTCGAGGCTTTCCCACGAGGCTTTCCCATAGGGCTGTGCCACGTGCCACCTTGCTGTGAGTCGATCCTCGGCGTGAAAGACGAGCCGGTGAAGGGAAAAGAGGTTCCTCTGGAATGGACTGAGACATCTGGGGGACTCTTGGAATGGTGGCACGACCCTGGAGTTCCTCTCGCCGTTCCTGTTGAGAGGGCCTCCTCTTGAGATGCGACGGGAACGCCGGGAACTCTTTCCCGACGAAGCAGGGAAAGGATCCCTCATCTCGAGCTACGAGGCGGAAACGGGGCTCCTCTGGATGTGGGCGGGACCCTCGTGATTCCTCTCGAGTGGAGACGGCTAGGTCGGGGAACTTCTTGATTTGCACCAAGGTGTGAAGGAGCCTTTCGAAGTTCCAGAGGTGAGGTGTGATCAGCCTCGAGACGCCTCAGCGGAAATGGGCCTCATCTCGCCTGGAGGGGAGAACCTCCTGGATTTTCTCGAGTTGCGGCAGGTCTTCTCGAGTTACGACGGGGACCTCAGGGACCCGGTCCGGTGGCCTCAGGAAAGGCCAGTCCCCATGCGAGTTGCTTGGGGACCTCTCGGGATTCCTCTCCCGTCCATGCCGGGGCCTCAGTGCTTGTGTGGAGTCGGGGCCGGAAACTGAGGATTCCTCTCCAGTGTTGCCATGGATCTTGGGGTGCTTCTGAGTCTCCCCAGGGGAGTCAGGCCTCGTCTCGAGTTGGGGCATGCACGTGCGCTTTCCTCCCGAGCTGCAGCAGTAGTGTCACGCTTCCTGTCACGTGGATCAAGGGATCTGTGGCTTTCCCTCGAGGCTGTCCCTCGACGCTTTCCCACGAGGCTTTCCCACAGGGCTGTGCCACGTGCCACCTTGGTGTGAGTCAATCCTCGGCGTGAAAGACGAGCCGGTGAAGGGAAAAGAGGTTCCTCTGGAATGGACTGAGACATCTGGGGGACTCTTGGAATGGTGGCACGACCCTGGAGTTCCTCTCGCCGTTCCTGTTGAGAGGGCCTCCTCTTGAGAGGCGACGGGAACGCCGGGAACTCTTTCCCGACGAAGCAGGGAAAGGATCCCTCATCTCGAGCTACGAGGCGGAAACGGGGCTCCTCTGGATGTGGGCGGGACCCTCGTGATTCCTCTCGAGTGGAGACGGCTAGGTCGGGGAACTTCTTGATTTGCACCAAGGGTGTGAAGGAGCCTTTCGAAGTTCCAGAGGTGAGGTGTGATCAGCCTCGAGACGCCTCAGCGGAAATGGGCCTCATCTCGCCTGGAGGGGAGAACCTCCTGGATTTTCTCGAGTTGCGGCAGGTCTTCTCGAGTTACGACGGGGACCTCAGGGACCCGCTCTGGTGGCCTCAGGAAAGGCCAGTCCCCATGCGAGTTGCTAGGGGACCTCTCGGTATTCCTCTCCCGTCCATGCCGGGGCCTCAGTCCTTGTGTGAAGTCGGGGCCGGAACCTGAGGATTCCTCTCCAGTGTTGCCATGGATCTTGGGGTGCTTCTGAGTCTCCCCAGGGGAGTCAGGCCTCGTCTCGAGTGGGGGCATGCACGTGCGCTTTCCTCCCGAGCTGCAGCAGTAGTGTCACGCTTCCTGTCACGTGGATCAAGGGATCTGTGGCTTTCCCTCGAGGCTGTCCCTCGAGGCTTTCCCACGAGGCTTTCCCACAGGGCTGTGCCACGTGCCACCTTGGTGTGAGTCGATCCTCGGCGTGAAAGACGAGCCGGTGAAGGGAAAAGAGGTTCTTCTGGAATGGACTGAGATATCTGGGGGACTCTTGGAATGGTGGCACGACCCTGGAGTTCCTCTCGCCGTTCCTGTTGAGAGGGCCTCCTCTTGAGAGGCGACGGGAACGCCGGGAACTCTTTCCCGACGAAGCAGGGAAAGGATCCCTCATCTCGAGCTACGAGGCGGAAACGGGGCTCCTCTGGATGTGGGCGGGACCCTCGTGATTCCTCTCGAGTGGAGACGGCTAGGTCGGGGAACTTCTTGATTTGCACCAAGGGTGTGAAGGACCCTTTCGAAGTTCCAGAGGTGAGGTGTGATCAGCCTCGAGACGCCTCAGCGGAAATGGGCCTCATCTCGCCTGGAGGGGAGAACCTGCTGGATTTTCTCGAGTTGCGGCAGGTCTTCTCGAGTTACGACGGGGACCTCAGGGACCCGCTCTGGTGGCCTCAGGAAAGGCCAGTCCCCATGCGAGTTGCTAGTGGACCGCTCGGGATTCCTCTCCCGTCCATGCCGGGGCCTCAGTCCTTGTGTGGAGTCGGGGCCGGAACCTGAGGATTGCTCTCCAGTGTTGCCATGGATCTTGGGGTGCTTCTGAGTCTCCCCAGGGGAGTCAGGCCTCGTCTCGAGTGGGGGCATGCACGTGCGCTTTCCTCCCGAGCTGCAGCAGTAGTGTCACGCTTCCTGTCACGTGGATCAAGGGATCTGTGGCTTTCCCTCGAGGCTGTCCCTCGAGGCTTTCCCACGAGGCTTTCCCACAGGGCTGTGCCACGTGCCACCTTGGTGTGAGTCGATCCTCGGCGTGAAAGACGAGCCGGTGAAGGGAAAAGAGGTTCCTCTGGAATGGACTGAGACATCTGGGGGACTCTTGGAATGGTGGCACGACCCTGGAGTTCCTCTCGCCGTTCCTGTTGAGAGGGCCTCCTCTTGAGATGCGACGGGAACGCCGGGAACTCTTTCCCGACGAAGCAGGGAAAGGATCCCTCATCTCGAGCTACGAGGCGGAAACGGGGCTCCTCTGGATGTGGGCGGGACCCTCGTGATTCCTCTCGAGTGGAGACGGCTAGGTCGGGGAACTTCTTGATTTGCACCAAGGGTGTGAAGGACCATTTCGAAGTTCCAGAGGTGAGGTGTGATCAGCCTCGAGACGCCTCAGCGGAAATGGGCCTCATCTCGCCTGGAGGGGAGAACCTCCTGGATTTTCTCGAGTTGCGGCAGGTCTTCTCGAGTTACGACGGGGACCACAGGGACCCGCTCTGGTGGCCTCAGGAAAGGCCAGTCCCAATGCGTGTTGCTAGGGGACCTCTCGGGATTCCTCTCCCGTCCATGCCGGGGCCTCAGTCCTTGTGTGGAGTCGGTGCCGGAACCTGAGGATTGCTCTCCAGTGTTGCCATGGATCTTGGGGTGCTTCTGAGTCTCCCCAGGGGAGTCAGGCCTCGTCTCGAGTGGGGGCATGCACGTGCGCTTTCCTCCCGTGCTGCAGCAGTAGTGTCACGCTTCCTGTCACGTGGATCAAGGGATCTGTGGCTTTCCCTCGAGGCTGTCCCTCGAGGCTTTCCCACGAGGCTTTCCCACAGGGCTGTGCCACGTGCCACCTTGGTGTGAGTCGATCCTCGGCGTGAAAGACGAGCCGGTGAAGGGAAAAGAGGTTCCTCTGGAATGGACTGAGACATCTGGGGGACTCTTGGAATGGTGGCACGACCCTGGAGTTCCTCTCGCCGTTCCTGTTGAGAGGGCCTCCTCTTGAGAGGCGACGGGAACGCCGGGAACTCTTTCCCGACGAAGCAGGGAAAGGATCCCTCATCTCGAGCTACGAGGCGGAAACGGGGCTCCTCTGGATGTGGGCGGGACCCTCGTGATTCCTCTCGAGTGGAGACGGCTAGGTCGGGGAACTTCTTGATTTGCACCAAGGGTGTGAAGGACCATTTCGAAGTTCCAGAGGTGAGGTGTGATCAGCCTCGAGATGCCTCAGCGGAAATGGGCCTCATCTCGCCTGGAGGGGAGAACCTCCTGGATTTTCTCGAGTTGCGGCAGGTCTTCTCGAGTTACGACGGGGACCACAGGGACCCGCTCTGTTGGCCTCAGGAAAGGCCAGTCCCAATGCGTGTTGCTAGGGGACCTCTCGGGATTCCTCTCCCGTCCATGCCGGGGCCTCAGTCCTTGTGTGGAGTCGGGGCCGGAACCTGAGGATTCCTCTCCAGTGTTGCCATGGATCTTGGGGTGCTTCTGAGTCTCCCCAGGGGAGTTAGGCCTCGTCCCGAGTGGGGGCATGCACGTGCGCTTTCCTCCCGAGCTGCAGCAGTAGTGTCACGCTTCCTGTCACGTGGATCAAGGGATCTGTGGCTTTCCCTCGAGGCTGTCCCTCGAGGCTTTCCCACGAGGCTTTCCCACAGGGCTGTGCCACGTGCCACCTTGCTGTGAGTCGATCCTCGGCGTGAAAGACGAGCCGGTGAAGGGAAAAGAGGTTCCTCTGGAATGGACTGAGACATCTGGGGGACTCTTGGAATGGTGGCATGACCCTGGAGTTCCTCTCGCCGTTCCTGTTGAGAGGGCCTCCTCTTGAGATGCGACGGGAACGCCGGGAACTCTTTCCCGACGAAGCAGGGAAAGGATCCCTCATCTCGAGCTACGAGGCGGAAACGGGGCTCCTCTGGATGTGGGCGGGACCCTCGTGATTCCTCTCGAGTGGAGACAGCTAGGTCGGGGAACTTCTTGATTTGCACCAAGGGTGTGAAGGAGCCTTTCGAAGTTCCAGAGGTGAGGTGTGATCAGCCTCGAGACGCCTCAGCGGAAATGGGCCTCATCTCGCCTGGAGGGGAGAACCTCCTGGATTTTCTCGAGTTGCGGCAGGTCTTCTCGAGTTACGACGGGGACCTCAGGGACCCGCTCCGGTGGCCTCAGGAAAGGCCAGTCCCCATGCGATTTGCTTGGGGACCTCTCGGGATTCCTCTCCCGTCCATGCCGGGGCCTCAGTGCTTGTGTGGAGTCGGGGCCGGAAACTGAGGATTCCTCTCCAGTGTTGCCATGGATCTTGGGGTGCTTCTGAGTCTCCCCAGGGGAGTCAGGCCTCGTCTCGAGTGGGGGCATGCACGTGCGCTTTCCTCCCGAGCTGCAGCAGTAGTGTCACGCTTCCTGTCACGTGGATCAAGGGATCTGTGGCTTTCCCTCGAGGCTGTCCCTCGAGGCTTTCCCACGAGGCTTTCCCACAGGGCTGTGCCACGTGCCACCTTGGTGTGAGTCAATCCTCGGCGTGAAAGACGAGCCGGTGAAGGGATAAGAGGTTCCTCTGGAATGGACTGAGACATCTGGGGGACTCTTGGAATGGTGGCACGACCCTGGAGTTCCTCTCGCCGTTCCTGTTGAGAGGGCCTCCTCTTGAGAGGCGACGGGAACGCCGGGAACTCTTTCCCGACGAAGCAGGGAAAGGATCCCTCATCTCGAGCTACGAGGCGGAAACGGGGCTCCTCTGGATGTGGGCGGTACCCTCGTGATTCCTCTGGAGTGGAGACGGCTAGGTCGGGGAACTTCTTGATTTGCACCAAGGGTGTGAAGGAGCCTTTCGAAGTTCCAGAGGTGAGGTGTGATCAGCCTCGAGACGCCTCAGCGGAAATGGGCCTCATCTCGCCTGGAGGGGAGAACCTCCTGGATTTTCTCGAGTTGCGGCAGGTCTTCTCGAGTTACGACGGGGACCTCAGGGACCCGCTCTGGTGGCCTCAGGAAAGGCCAGTCCCCATGCGAGTTGCTAGGGGACCTCTCGGTATTCCTCTCCCGTCCATGCCGGGGCCTCAGTCCTTGTGTGGAGTCGGGGCCGGAACCTGAGGATTGCTCTCCAGTGTTGCCATGGATCTTGGGGTGCTTCTGAGTCTCCCCAGGGGAGTCAGGCCTCGTCTCGAGTGGGGGCATGCACGTGCGCTTTCCTCCCGAGCTGCAGCAGTAGTGTCACGCTTCCTGTCACGTGGATCAAGGGATCTGTGGCTTTCCCTCGAGGCTGTCCCTCGAGGCTTTCCCACGAGGCTTTCCCACAGGGCTGTGCCACGTGCCACCTTGCTGTGAGTCGATCCTCGGCGTGAAAGACGAGCCGGTGAAGGGAAAAGAGGTTCCTCTGGAATGGACTGAGACATCTGGGGGACTCTTGGAATGGTGGCACGACCCTGGAGTTCCTCTCGCCGTTCCTGTTGAGAGGGCCTCCTCTTGAGAGGCGACGGGAACGCCGGGAACTCTTTCCCGACGAAGCAGGGAAAGGATCCCTCATCTCGAGCTACGAGGCGGAAACGGGGCTCCTCTGGATGTGGGCGGGACCCTCGTGATTCCTCTCGAGTGGAGACGGCTAGGTCGGGGAACTTCTTGATTTGCACCAAGGGTGTGAAGGACCCTTTCGAAGTTCCAGAGGGGAGGTGTGATCAGCCTCGAGACGCCTCAGCGGAAATGGGCCTCATCTCGCCTGGAGGGGAGAACCTCCTGGATTTTCTCGAGTTGCGGCAGGTCTTCTCGAGTTACGACGGGGACCTCAGGGACCCGCTCTGGTGGCCTCAGGAAAGGCCAGTCCCCATGCGAGTTGCTAGGGGACCTCTCGGGATTCCTCTCCCGTCCATGCCGGGGCCTCAGTCCTTGTGTGGAGTCGGGGCCGGAACCTGAGGATTCCTCTCCAGTGTTGCCATGGATCTTGGGGTGCTTCTGAGTCTCCCCAGGGGAGTCAGGCCTCGTCTCGAGTGGGGGCATGCACGTGCGCTTTCCTCCCGAGCTGCAGCAGTAGTGTCACGCTTCCTGTCACGTGGATCAAGGGATCTGTGGCTTTCCCTCGAGGCTGTCCCTCGAGGCTTTCCCACGAGGCTTTCCCATAGGGCTGTGCCACGTGCCACCTTGCTGTGAGTCGATCCTCGGCGTGAAAGACGAGCCGGTGAAGGGAAAAGAGGTTCCTCTGGAATGGACTGAGACATCTGGGGGACTCTTGGAATGGTGGCACGACCCTGGAGTTCCTCTCGCCGTTCCTGTTGAGAGGGCCTCCTCTTGAGATGCGACGGGAACGCCGGGAACTCTTTCCCGACGAAGCAGGGAAAGGATCCCTCATCTCGAGCTACGAGGCGGAAACGGGGCTCCTCTGGATGTGGGCGGGACCCTCGTGATTCCTCTCGAGTGGAGACGGCTAGGTCGGGGAACTTCTTGATTTGCACCAAGGTGTGAAGGAGCCTTTCGAAGTTCCAGAGGTGAGGTGTGATCAGCCTCGAGACGCCTCAGCGGAAATGGGCCTCATCTCGCCTGGAGGGGAGAACCTCCTGGATTTTCTCGAGTTGCGGCAGGTCTTCTCGAGTTACGACGGGGACCTCAGGGACCCGCTCCGGTGGCCTCAGGAAAGGCCAGTCCCCATGCGAGTTGCTTGGGGACCTCTCGGGATTCCTCTCCCGTCCATGCCGGGGCCTCAGTGCTTGTGTGGAGTCGGGGCCGGAAACTGAGGATTCCTCTCCAGTGTTGCCATGGATCTTGGGGTGCTTCTGAGTCTCCCCAGGGGAGTCAGGCCTCGTCTCGAGTGGGGGCATGCACGTGCGCTTTCCTCCCGAGCTGCAGCAGTAGTGTCACGCTTCCTGTCACGTGGATCAAGGGATCTGTGGCTTTCCCTCGAGGCTGTCCCTCGACGCTTTCCCACGAGGCTTTCCCACAGGGCTGTGCCACGTTCCACCTTGGTGTGAGTCAATCCTCGGCGTGAAAGACGAGCCGGTGAAGGGAAAAGAGGTTCCTCTGGAATGGACTGAGACATCTGGGGGACTCTTGGAATGGTGGCACGACCCTGGAGTTCCTCTCGCCGTTCCTGTTGAGAGGGCCTCCTCTTGAGAGGCGACGGGAACGCCGGGAACTCTTTCCCGACGAAGCAGGGAAAGGATCCCTCATCTCGAGCTACGAGGCGGAAACGGGGCTCCTCTGGATGTGGGCGGGACCCTCGTGATTCCTCTCGAGTGGAGACGGCTAGGTCGGGGAACTTCTTGATTTGCACCAAGGGTGTGAAGGAGCCTTTCGAAGTTCCAGAGGTGAGGTGTGATCAGCCTCGAGACGCCTCAGCGGAAATGGGCCTCATCTCGCCTGGAGGGGAGAACCTCCTGGATTTTCTCGAGTTGCGGCAGGTCTTCTCGAGTTACGACGGGGACCTCAGGGACCCGCTCTGGTGGCCTCAGGAAAGGCCAGTCCCCATGCGAGTTGCTAGGGGACCTCTCGGTATTCCTCTCCCGTCCATGCCGGGGCCTCAGTCCTTGTGTGAAGTCGGGGCCGGAACCTGAGGATTGCTCTCCAGTGTTGCCATGGATCTTGGGGTGCTTCTGAGTCTCCCCAGGGGAGTCAGGCCTCGTCTCGAGTGGGGGCATGCACGTGCGCTTTCCTCCCGAGCTGCAGCAGTAGTGTCACGCTTCCTGTCACGTGGATCAAGGGATGTGTGGCTTTCCCTCGAGGCTGTCCCTCGAGGCTTTCCCACGAGGCTTTCCCACAGGGCTGTGCCACGTGCCACCTTGGTGTGAGTCGATCCTCGTCGTGAAAGACGAGCCGGTGAAGGGAAAAGAGGTTCTTCTGGAATGGACTGTGATATCTGGGGGACTCTTGGAATGGTGGCACGACCCTGGAGTTCCTCTCGCCGTTCCTGTTGAGAGGGCCTCCTCTTGAGAGGCGACGGGAACGCCGGGAACTCTTTCCCGACGAAGCAGGGAAAGGATCCCTCATCTCGAGCTACGAGGCGGAAACGGGGCTCCTCTGGATGTGGGCGGGACCCTCGTGATTCCTCTCGAGTGGAGACGGCTAGGTCGGGGAACTTCTTGATTTGCACCAAGGGTGTGAAGGACCCTTTCGAAGTTCCAGAGGTGAGGTGTGATCAGCCTCGAGACGCCTCAGCGGAAATGGGCCTCATCTCGCCTGGAGGGGAGAACCTGCTGGATTTTCTCGAGTTGCGGCAGGTCTTCTCGAGTTACGACGGGGACCTCAGGGACCCGCTCTGGTGGCCTCAGGAAAGGCCAGTCCCCATGCGAGTTGCTAGTGGACCGCTCGGGATTCCTCTCCCGTCCATGCCGGGGCCTCAGTCCTTGTGTGGAGTCGGGGCCGGAACCTGAGGATTGCTCTCCAGTGTTGCCATGGATCTTGGGGTGCTTCTGAGTCTCCCCAGGGGAGTCAGGCCTCGTCTCGAGTGGGGGCATGCACGTGCGCTTTCCTCCCGAGCTGCAGCAGTAGTGTCACGCTTCCTGTCACGTGGATCAAGGGATCTGTGGCTTTCCCTCGAGGCTGTCCCTCGAGGCCTTCCCACGAGGCTTTCCCACAGGGCTGTGCCACGTGCCACCTTGGTGTGAGTCGATCCTCGGCGTGAAAGACGAGCCGGTGAAGGGAAAAGAGGTTCCTCTGGAATGGACTGAGACATCTGGGGGACTCTTGGAATGGTGGCACGACCCTGGAGTTCCTCTCGCCGTTCCTGTTGAGAGGGCCTCCTCTTGAGATGCGACGGGAACGCCGGGAACTCTTTCCCGACGAAGCA
The DNA here is from genome assembly GCF_023091745.1 of Budorcas taxicolor. Lineage (NCBI taxonomy): Eukaryota > Metazoa > Chordata > Mammalia > Artiodactyla > Bovidae > Budorcas > Budorcas taxicolor. The sequence goes on from NW_026292528.1 coordinate 52,666, forward strand.
GGGAAAGGATCCCTCATCTCGAGCTACGAGGCGGAAACGGGGCTCCTCTGGATGTGGGCCGGACCCTCGTGATTCCTCTCGAGTGGAGACGGCTAGGTCGGGGAACTTCTTGATTTGCACCAAGGGTGTGAAGGACCATTTCGAAGTTCCAGAGGTGAGGTGTGATCAGCCTCGAGACGCCTCAGCGGAAATGGGCCTCATCTCGCCTGGAGGGGAGAACCTCCTGGATTTTCTCGAGTTGCGGCAGGTCTTCTCGAGTTACGACGGGGACCACAGGGACCCGCTCTGGTGGCCTCAGGAAAGGCCAGTCCCAATGCGTGTTGCTAGGGGACCGCTCGGGATTCCTCTCCCGTCCATGCAGGGGCCTCAGTCCTTGTGTGGAGTCGGGGCCGGAACCTGAGGATTCCTCTCCAGTGTTGCCATGGATCTTGGGGTGCTTCTGAGTCTCCCCAGGGGAGTCAGGCCTCGTCCCGAGTGGGGGCATGCACGTGCGCTTTCCTCCCGAGCTGCAGCAGTAGTGTCACGCTTCCTGTCACGTGGATCAAGGGATCTGTGGCTTTCCCTCGAGGCTGTCCCTCGAGGCTTTCCCACGAGGCTTTCCCACAGGGCTGTGCCACGTGCCACCTTGGTGTGAGTCGATCCTCGGCGTGAAAGACGAGCCGGTGAAGGGAAAAGAGGTTCCTCTGGAATGGACTGAGACATCTGGGGGACTCTTGGAATGGTGGCACGACCCTGGAGTTCCTCTCGCCCTTCCTGTTGAGAGGGCCTCCTCTTGAGATGCGACGGGAACGCCGGGAACTCTTTCCCGACGAAGCAGGGAAAGGATCCCTCATCTCGAGCTACGAGGCGGAAACGGGGCTCCTCTGGATGTGGGCGGGACCCTCGTGATTCCTCTCGAGTGGAGACGGCTAGGTCGGGGAACTTCTTGATTTGCACCAAGGGTGTGAAGGACCCTTTCGAAGTTCCAGAGGTGAGGTGTGATCAGCCTCGAGACGCCTCAGCGGAAATGGGCCTCATCTCGCCTGGAGGGGAGAACCTCCTGGATTTTCTCGAGTTGCGGCAGGTCTTCTCGAGTTACGACGGGGACCTCAGGGACCCGCTCTGGTGGCCTCAGGAAAGGCCAGTCCCCATGCGAGTTGCTAGGGGACCGCTCGGGATTCCTCTCCCGTCCATGCCGGGGCCTCAGTCCTTGTGTGGAGTCGGGGCCGGAACCTGAGGATTCCTCTACAGTGTTGACATGGATCTTGGGGTGCTTCTGAGTCTCCCCAGGGGAGTCAGGCCTCGTCTCGAGTGGGGGCATGCACGTGCGCTTTCCTCCCGAGCTGCAGCAGTAGTGTCACGCTTCCTGTCACGTGGATCAAGGGATCTGTGGCTTTCCCTCGAGGCTGTCCCTCGAGGCTTTCCCACGAGGCTTTCCCACAGGGCTGTGCCACGTGCCACCTTGGTGTGAGTCGATCCTCGGCGTGAAAGACGAGCCGGTGAAGGGAAAAGAGGTTCCTCTGGAATGGACTGAGACATCTGGGGGACTCTTGGAATGGTGGCACGACCCTGGAGTTCCTCTCGCCGTTCCTGTTGAGAGGGCCTCCTCTTGAGATGCGACGGGAACGCCGGGAACTCTTTCCCGACGAAGCAGGGAAAGGATCCCTCATCTCGAGCTACGAGGCGGAAACGGGGCTCCTCTGGATGTGGGCGGGACCCTCGTGATTCCTCTGGAGTGGAGACGGCTAGGTCGGGGAACTTCTTGATTTGCACCAAGGGTGTGAAGGACCCTTTCGAAGTTCCAGAGGTGAGGTGTGATCAGCCTCGAGACGCCTCAGCGGAAATGGGCCTCATCTCGCCTGGATGGGAGAACCTCCTGGATTTTCTCGAGTTGCGGCAGGTCTTCTCGAGTTACGACGGGGACCACAGGGACCCGCTCTGGTGGCCTCAGGAAAGGCCAGTCCGCATGCGTGTTGCTAGGGGACCTCTCGGGATTCCTCTCCCGTCCATGCCGGGGCCTCAGTCCTTGTGTGGAGTCGGGGCCGGAACCTGAGGATTCCTCTCCAGTGTTGCCATGGATCTCGGGGTGCTTCTGAGTCTCCCCAGGGGAGTCAGGCCTCGTCTCGAGTGGTGGCATGCACGTGCGCTTTCCTCCCGAGCTGCAGCAGTTGTGTCACGCTTCCAGTCACGTGGATCAAGGGATGTGTGGCTTTCCCTCGAGGCTGTCCCTCGAGGCTTTCCCACGAGGCTTTCCCACAGGGCTGTGCCACGTGCCACCTTGGTGTGAGTCGATCCTCGTCGTGAAAGACGAGCCGGTGAAGGGAAAAGAGTTTCCTCTGGAATGGACTGAGACATCTGGGGGACTCTTGGAATGGTGGCACAACCCTGGAGTTCCTCTCGCCGTTCCTGTTGAGAGGGCCTCCTCTTGAGATGCGACGGGAACGCCGGGAACTCTTTCCCGACGAAGCAGGGAAAGGATCCCTCATCTCGAGCTACGAGGCGGAAACGGGGCTCCTCTGGATGTGGGCGGGACCCTCGTGATTCCTCTCGAGTGGAGACGGCTAGGTCGGGGAACTTCTTGATTTGCACCAAGGGTGTGAAGGAACCTTTCGAAGTTCCAGAGGTGAGGTGTGATCAGCCTCGAGACGCCTCAGCGGAAATGGGCCTCATCTCGCCTGGAGGGGAGAACCTCCTGGATTTTCTCGAGTTGCGGCAGGTCTTCTCGAGTTACGACGGGGACCTCAGGGACCCGCTCTGGTGGCCTCAGGAAAGGCCAGTCCCCATGCGAGTTGCTAGGGGACCGCTCGGGATTCCTCTCCCGTCCATGCCGGGGCCTCAGTCCTTGTGTGGATTCGGGGCCGGAACCTGAGGATTCCTCTCCAGTGTTGCCATGGATCCTGGGGTGCTTCTGAGTCTCCCCAGGGGAGTCAGGCCTCGTCTCGAGTGGGGGCATGCACGTGCGCTTTCCTCCCGAGCTGCAGCAGTAGTGTCACGCTTCCTGTCACGTGGATCAAGGGATCTGTGGCTTTCCCTCGAGGCTGTCCCTCGAGGCTTTCCCACGAGGCTTTCCCACAGGGCTGTGCCACGTGCCACCTTGGTGTGAGTCGATCCTCGGCGTGAAAGATGAGCCGGTGAAGGGAAAAGAGGTTCCTCTGGAATGGACTGAGACATCTGGGGGACTCTTGGAATGGTGGCACGACCCTGGAGTTCCTCTCGCCGTTCCTGTTGAGAGGGCCTCCTCTTGAGATGCGACGGGAACGCCGGGAACTCTTTCCCGACGAAGCAGGGAAAGGATCCCTCATCTCGAGCTACGAGGCGGAAACGGGGCTCCTCTGGATGTGGGCGGGACCCTCGTGATTCCTCTCGAGTGGAGACGGCTAGGTCGGGGAACTTCTTGATTTGCACCAAGGGTGTGAAGGACCCTTTCGAAGTTCCAGAGGTGAGGTGTGATCAGCCTCGAGACGCCTCAGCGGAAATGGGCCTCATCTCGCCTGGAGGGGAGAACCTCCTGGATTTTCTCGAGTTGCGGCAGGTCTTCTCGAGTTACGACGGGGACCTCAGGGACCCGCTCTGGTGGCCTCAGGAAAGGCCAGTCCCCATGCGAGTTGCTAGGGGACCGCTCGGGATTCCTCTCCCGTCCATGCCGGGGCCTCAGTCCTTGTGTGGAGTCGGGGCCGGAACCTGAGGATTGCTCTCCAGTGTTGCCATGGATCTTGGGGTGCTTCTGAGTCTCCCCAGGGGAGTCAGGCCTCGTCTCGAGTGGGGGCATGCACGTGCGCTTTCCTCACGAGCTGCAGCAGTAGTGTCACGCTTCCTGTCACGTGGATCAAGGGATCTGTGGCTTTCCGTCGAGGCTGTCCCTCGAGGCTTTCACACGAGGCTTTCCGACAGGGCTGTGCCACGTGCCACCTTGGTGTGAGTCGATCCTCGGCGTGAAAGACGAGCCGGTGAAGGGAGAAGAGTTTCCTCTGGAATGGACTGAGACATCTGGGGGACTCTTGAAATGGTGGCACGACCCTGGAGTTCCTCTCGCCGTTCCTGTTGAGAGGGCCTCCTCTTGAGATGCGACGGGAACGCCGGGAACTCTTTCCCGACGAAGCAGGGAAAGGATCCCTCATCTCGAGCTACGAGGCGGAAACGGGGCTCCTCTGGATGTGGGCGGGACCCTCGTGATTCCTCTCGAGTGGAGACGGCTAGGTCGGGGAACTTCTTGATTTGCACCAAGGGTGTGAAGGACCCTTTCGAAGTTCCAGAGGTGAGGTGTGATCAGCCTCGAGACGCCTCAGCGGAAATGGGCCTCATCTCGCCTGGAGGGGAGAACCTCCTGGATTTTCTCGAGTTGCGGCAGGTCTTCTCGAGTTACGACGGGGACCACAGGGACCCGCTCTGGTGGTCTCAGGAAAGGCCAGTCCCCATGCGTGTTGCTAGGGGACCTCTCGGGATTCCTCTCCCGTCCATGCCGGGGCCTCAGTCCTTGTGTGGAGTCGGGGCCGGAACCTGAGGATTCCTCTCCAGTGTTGCCATGTATCTTGGGGTGCTTCTGAGTATCCCCAGGGGAGTCAGGCCTCGTCTCGAGTGGGGGCATGCACGTGCGCTTTCCTCCCGAGCTGCAGCAGTAGTGTCACGCTTCCTGTCACGTGGATCAAGGGATCTGTGGCTTTCCCTCGAGGCTGTCCCTCGAGGCTTTCCCACGAGGCTTTCCCACAGGGCTGTGCCAGGTGCCACCTTTGTGTGAGTCGATCCTCGGCGTGAAAGACGAGCCGGTGAAGGGAAAAGAGGTTCCTCTGGAATGGACTGAGACATCTGGGGGACTCTTGGAATGGTGGCACGACCCTGGAGTTCCTCTCGCCGTTCCTGTTGAGAGGGCCTCCTCTTGAGATGCGACGGGAACGCCGGGAACTCTTTCCCGATGAAGCAGGGAAAGGATCCCTCATCTCGAGCTACGAGGCGGAAACGGGGCTCCTCTGGATGTGGGCGGGACCCTCGTGATTCCTCTCGAGTGGAGACGGCTAGGTCGGGGAACTTCTTGATTTGCACCAAGGGTGTGAAGAACCCTTTCGAAGTTCCAGAGGTGAGGTGTGATCAGCCTCGAGACGCCTCAGCGGAAATGGGCCTCATCTCGCCTGGAGGGGAGAACCTCCTGGATTTTCTCGAGTTGCGGCAGGTCTTCTCGAGTTACGACGGGGACCACAGGGACCCGCTCTGGTGGCCTCAGGAAAGGCCAGTCCCCATGCGTGTTGCTAGGGGACCTCTCGGGATTCCTCTACCGTCCATGCCGGGGCCTCAGTCCTTGTGTGGAGTCGGGGCCGGAACCTGAGGATTGCTCTCCAGTGTTGCCATGGATCTTGGGGTGCTTCTGAGTCTCCCCAGGGGAGTCAGGCCTCGTCTCGAGTGGGGGCATGCACGTGCGCTTTCCTCCCGGGCTGCAGCAGTAGTGTCACGGTTCCTGTCACGTGGATCAAGGGATCTGTGGCTTTCCCTCGAGGCTGTCCCTCGAGGCTTTCCCACGAGGCTTTCCCACAGGGCTGTGCCACGTGCCACCTTGGTGTGAGTCGATCCTCGGACTGAAAGACGAGCCGGTGTAGGGAAAAGAGGTTCCTCTGGAATGGACTGAGACATCTGGGGGACTCTTGCAATGGTGGCACGACCCTGGAGTTCCTCTCGCCGTTCCTGTTGAGAGGGCCTCCTCTTGAGATGCGACGGGAACGCCGGGAACTCTTTCCCGACGAAGCAGGGAAAGGATCCCTCATCTCGAGCTACGAGGCGGAAACGGGGCTCCTCTGGATGTGGGCAGGACCCTCGTGATTCCTCTCGAGTGGAGATGGCTAGGTCGGGGAACATCTTGAATTGCACCAAGGGTGTGAAGGAGCCATTCGAAGTTCCAGAGGTGAGGTGTGATCAGCCTCGAGACGCCTCAGCGGAAATGGGCCTCATCTCGCCTGGAGGGGAGAACCTCCTGGATTTTCTCGAGTTGCGGCAGGTCTTCTCGAGTTACGACGGGGACCACAGGGACCCGCTCTGGTGGCCTCAGGAAAGGCCAGTCCCAATGCGAATAGCTAGGGGGCCTTTAGGGATTCCTCTCCCGTCCATGCCGGGGCCTCAGTCGTTGTGTGGAGTCGGGGCCGGAACCTGAGGATTCCTCTCCAGTGTTGCTATGGATCTTGGGGTGCTTCTGAGTCTCCCCAGGGGAGTCAGGCCTCGTCTCGAGTGGGGGCATGCACGTGCGCTTTCCTCCCGTGCTGCAGCAGTAGTGTCACGCTTCCTGTCACGTGGATCAAGGGATCTGTGGCTTTCCCTCGAGGCTGTCCCTCGAGGCTTTCCCACGAGGCTTTCCCACAGGGCTGTGCCACGTGCCACCTTGGTGTGAGTCGATCCTCGGCGTGAAAGACGAGCCGGTGAAGGGAAAAGAGGTTCCTCTGGAATGGACTGAGACATCTGGGGGACTCTTGGAATGGTGGCACGACCCTGGAGTTCCTCTCGCCGTTCCTGTTGAGAGGGCCTCCTCTTGAGATGCGACGGGAACGCCGGGAACTCTTTCCCGACGAAGCAGGGAAAGGATCCCTCATCTCGAGCTACGAGGCGGAAACGGGGCTCCTCTGGATGTGGGCGGGACCCTCGTGATTCCTCTCGAGTGGAGACGGCTAGGTCGGGGAACTTCTTGATTTGCACCAAGGGTGTGAAGGACCCTTTCGAAGTTCCAGAGGTGAGGTGTGATCAGCCTCGAGACGCCTCAGCGGAAATGGGCCTCATCTCGCCTGGAGGGGAGAACCTCCTGGATTTTCTCGAGTTGCGGCAGGTCTTCTCGAGTTACGACGGGGACCACAGGGACCCGCTCTGGTGGCCTCAGGAAAGGCCAGTCCCCATTCGTGTTGCTAGGGGACCTCTCGGGATTCCTCTCCCGTCCATGCCGGGGCCTCAGTCCTTGTGTGGAGTCGGGGCCGGAACCTGAGGATTCCTCTCCAGTGTTGCCATGGATCTCGGGGTGCTTCTGAGCCTCCCCAGGGGAGTCAGGCCTCGTCTCGAGTGGGGGCATGCACGTGCGCTTTCCTCCCGAGCTGCAGCAGTAGTGTCACGCTTCCTGTCACGTGGATCAAGGGATCTGTGGCTTTCCCTCGAGGCTGTCCCTCGAGGCTTTCCCACGAGGCTTTCCCACAGGGCTGTGCCACGTGCCACCTTGGTGTGAGTCGATCCTCGGCGTGAAAGACGAGCCGGTGAAGGGAAAAGAGGTTCCTCTGGAATGGACTGAGACATCTGGGGGACTCTTGGAATGGTGGCACAACCCTGGAGTTCCTCTCGCCGTTCCTGTTGAGAGGGCCTCCTCTTGAGATGCGACGGGAACGCCGGGAACTCTTTACCGACGAAGCAGGGAAAGGATCCCTCATCTCGAGCTACGAGGCGGAAACGGGGCTCCTCTGGATGTGGGCGGGACCCTCGTGATTCCTCTCGAGTGGAGACGGCTAGGTCGGGGAACTTCTTGATTTGCACCAAGGGTGTGAAGGAGCCTTTCGAAGTTCCAGAGGTGAGGTGTGATCAGCCTCGAGACGCCTCAGCGGAAATGGGCCTCATCTCGCCTGGAGGGGAGAACCTCCTGGATTTTCTCGAGTTGCGGCAGGTCTTCTCGAGTTACGACGGGGACCTCAGGGACCCGCTCTGGTGGCCTCAGGAAAGGCCAGTCCCCATGCGAGTTGCTAGGGGACCGCTCGGGATTCCTCTCCCGTCCATGCCGGGGCCTCAGTCCTTGTGTGGAGTCGGGGCCAGAACCTGAGGATTGCTCTCCAGTGTTGCCATGGATCTTGGGGTGCTTCTGAGTCTCCCCAGGGGAGTCAGGCCTCGTCTCGAGTGGGGGCATGCACGTGCGCTTTCCTCCCGAGCTGCAGCAGTACTGTCATGCTTCCTGTCATGTGGATCAAGGGATCTGTGGCTTTCCCTCGAGGCTGTCCCTCGAGGCTTTCCCACGAGGCTTTCCCACAGGGCTGTGCCACGTGCCACCTTGGTGTGAGTCGATCCTCGGCGTGAAAGACGAGCCGGTGAAGGGAAAAGAGGTTCCTCTGGAATGGACTGAGACATCTGGGGGACTCTTGGAATGGTGGCACGACCCTGGAGTTCCTCTCGCCGTTCCTGTTGAGAGGGCCTCCTCTTGAGATGCGACGGGAACGCCGGGGACTCTTTCCCGACGAAGCAGGGAAAGGATCCCTCATCTCGAGCTACGAGGCGGAAACGGGGCTCCTCTGGATGTGGGCGGGACCCTCGTGATTCCTCTCGAGTGGAGACGGCTAGGTCGGGGAACTTCTTGATTTGCACCAAGGGTGTGAAGGACCCTTTCGAAGTTCCAGAGGTGAGGTGTGATCAGCCTCGAGACGCCTCAGCGGAAATGGGCCTCATCTCGCCTGGAGGGGAGAACCTCCTGGATTTTCTCGAGTTGCGGCAGGTCTTCTCGAGTTACGACGGGAACCTCAGGGACCCGATCTGGTGGCCTCAGGAAAGGCCAGTCCCCATGCGAGTTGCTAGGGGACCTCTCGGGATTCCTCTCCCGTCCATGCCGGGGCCTCAGTCCTTGTGTGGAGTTGGGGCCGGAACCTGAGGATTGCTCTCCAGTGTTGCCATGGATCTTGGGGTGCTTCTGAGTCTCCCCAGGGGAGTCAGGCCTCGTCTCGAGTGGGGGCATGCACGTGCGCTTTCCTCCCGAGCTGCAGCAGTACTGTCATGCTTCCTGTCATGTGGATCAAGGGATCTGTGGCTTTCCCTCGAGGCTGTCCCTCGAGGCTTTCCCACGAGGCTTTCCCACAGGGCTGTGCCACGTGCCACCTTGGTGTGAGTCGATCCTCGGCGTGAAAGACGAGCCGGTGAAGGGAAAAGAGTTTCCTCTGGAATGGACTGAGACATCTGGGGGACTCTTGGAATGGTGGCACGACCCTGGAGTTCCTCTCGCCGTTCCTGTTGAGAGGGCCTCCTCTTGAGATGCGACGGGAACGCCGGGGACTCTTTCCCGACGAAGCAGGGAAAGGATCCCTCATCTCGAGCTACGAGGCGAAAACGGGGCTCCTCTGGATGTGGGCGGGACCCTCGTGATTCCTCTCGAGTGGAGACGGCTAGGTCGGGGAACTTCTTGATTTGCACCAAGGGTGTGAAGGACCCTTTCGAAGTTCCAGAGGTGAGGTGTGATCAGCCTCGAGACGCCTCAGCGGAAATGGGCCTCATCTCGCCTGGAGGGGAGAACCTCCTGGATTTTCTCGAGTTGCGGCAGGTCTTCTCGAGTTACGACGGGAACCTCAGGGACCCGATCTGGTGGCCTCAGGAAAGGCCAGTCCCCATGCGAGTTGCTAGGGGACCTCTCGGGATTCCTCTCCCGTCCATGCCGGGGCCTCAGTCCTTGTGTGGAGTTGGGGCCGGAACCTGAGGATTGCTCTCCAGTGTTGCCATGGATCTTGGGGTGCTTCTGAGTCTCCCCAGGGGAGTCAGGCCTCGTCTCGAGTGGGGGCATGCACGTGCGCTTTCCTCTCGAGGTGCAGCAGTACTGTCATGCTTCCTGTCACGTGGATCAAGGGATCTGTGGCTTTCCCTCGAGGCTGTCCCTCGAGGCTTTCCCACGAGGCTTTCCCACAGGGCTGTGCCACGTGCCACCTTGGTGTGAGTCGATCCTCGGCGTGAAAGACGAGCCGGTGAAGGGAAAAGAGGTTCCTCTGGAATGGACTGAGACATCTGGGGGACTCTTGGAATGGTGGCACGACCCTGGAGTTCCTCTCGCCGTTCCTGTTGAGAGGGCCTCCTCTTGAGATGCGACGGGAACGCCGGGAACTCTTTCCCGACGAAGCAGGGAAAGGATCCCTCATCTCGAGCTACGAGGCGGAAACGGGGCTCCTCTGGATGTGGGCGGGACCCTCGTGATTCCTCTCGAGTGGAGACGGCTAGGTCGGGGAACTTCTTGATTTGCACCAAGGGTGTGAAGGACCCTTTCGAAGTTCCAGAGGTGAGGTGTGATCAGCCTCGAGACGCCTCAGCGGAAATGGGCCTCATCTCGCCTGGAGGGGAGAACCTCCTGGATTTTCTCGAGTTGCGGCAGGTCTTCTCGAGTTAGGACGGGGACCGCAGGGACCCGCTCTGGTGGCCTCAGGAAAGGCCAGTCCCCATGCGAGTTGCTAGGGGACCTCTCGGGATTCCTCTCCCGTCCATGCCGGGGCCTCAGTCCTTGTGTGGAGTCGGGGCCGGAACCTGAGGATTGCTCTCCAGTGTTGCCATGGATCTTGGGGTGCTTCTGAGTCTCCCCAGGGCAGTCAGGCCTCGTCTCGAGTGGGGGCATGCACGTGCGCTTTCCTCCCGAGCTGCAGCAGTAGTGTCACGCTTCCTGTCACGTGGATCAAGGGATCTGTGGCTTTCCCTCGAGGCTGTCCCTCGAGGCTTTCCCACGAGGCTTTCCCACAGGGCTGTGCCACGTGCCACCTTGGTGTGAGTCGATCCTCGGCGTGAAAGACGAGCCGGTGAAGGGAAAAGAGGTTCCTCTGGAATGGACTGAGACATCTGGGGGACTCTTGGAATGGTGGACGACCTTGGAGTTCCTCTCGCCGTTCCTGTTGAGAGGGCCTCCTCTTGAGATGCGACGGGAACGCCGGGGACTCTTTCCCGACGAAGCAGGGAAAGGATCCCTCATCTCGAGGTACGAGGCGGAAACGGGGCTCCTCTGGATGTGGGCGGGACCCTCGTGATTCCTCTCGAGTGGAGACGGCTAGGTCGGGGAACTTCTTGATTTGCACCAAGGGTGTGAAGGACCCTTTCGAAGTTCCAGAGGTGAGGTGTGAACAGCCTCGAGACGCCTCAGCGGAAATGGGCCTCATCTCGCCTGGAGGGGAGAACCTCCTGGATTTTCTCGAGTTGCGGCAGGTCTTCTCGAGTTACGACGGGGACCTCAGGGACCCGCTCTGGTGGCCTCAGGAAAGGCCAGTCCCCATGCGTGTTGCTAGGGGACCTCTCGGGATTCCTCTCCCGTCCATGCCGGGGCCTCAGTCCTTGTGTGGAGTCGGGGCCGGAACCTGAGGATTCCTCTCCAGTGTTGCCATGGATCTTGGGGTGCTTCTGAGTCTCCCCAGGGGAGTCAGGCCTCGTCTCGAGTGGGGGCATGCACGTGCGCTTTCCTCCTGAGCTGCAGCAATCGTGTCACGCTTCCTGTCCCGTGGATCAAGGGATCTGTGGCTTTCCCTCGAGGCTGTCCCTCGAGGCTTTCCCACGAGGCTTTCCCACAGGGCTGTGCCACGTGCCACCTTGGTGTGAGTCGATCCTCGGCGTGAAAGACGAGCCGGTGAAGGGAAAAGAGGTTCCTCTGGAATGGACTGAGACATCTGGGGGACTCTTGGAATGGTGGCACGACCCTGGAGTTCCTCTCGCCGTTCCTGTTGAGAGGGCCTCCTCTTGAGATGCGACGGGAACGACGGGAACTCTTTCCCGACGAAGCAGGGAAAGGATCCCTCATCTCGAGCTACGAGGCGGAAACGGGGCTCCTCTGGATGTGGGCGGGACCCTCGTGATTCCTCTCGAGTGGAGACGGCTAGGTCGTGGAACTTCTTGATTTGCACCAAGGGTGTGAAGGACCCTTTCGAAGTTCCAGATGTGAGGTGTGATCAGCCTCGAGACGCCTCAGCGGAAATGGACCTCATCTCGCCTGGAGGGGAGAACCTGCTGGATTTTCTCGAGTTGCGGCAGGTCTTCTCGAGTTACGACGGGGACCACAGGGACCCGCTCTGGTGGCCTCAGGAAAGGCCAGTCCCCATGCGTGTTGCCAGGGGACCTCTCGGGATTCCTCTCCCGTCCATGCCGGGGCCTCAGTCCTTGTGTGGAGTCGGGGCCGGAACCTGAGGATTGCTCTCCAGTGTTGCCATGGATCTTGGGGTGCTTCTGAGTCTCCCCAGGGGAGTCAGGCCTCGTCTCGAGTGGGGGCATGCACGTGCGCTTTCCTCCCGAGCTGCAGCAGTAGTGTCACGCTTCCTGTCACGTGGATCAAGGGATCTGTGGCTTTCCCTCGAGGCTGTCCCTCGAGGCTTTCCCACGAGGCTTTCCCACAGGGCTGTGCCACGTGCCACCTTGGTGTGAGTCGATCCTCGGCGTGAAAGACGAGCCGGTGAAGGGAAAAGAGGTTCCTCTGGAATGGACTGAGACATCTGGGGGACTCTTGGAATGGTGGCACGACCCTGGAGTTCCTCTCGCCGTTCCTGTTGAGAGGGCCTCCTCTTGAGATGCGACGGGAACGCCGGGGACTCTTTCCCGACGAAGCAGGGAAAGGATCCCTCATCTCGAGCTACGAGGCGGAAACGGGGCTCCTCCGGATGTGGGCGGGACCCTCGTGATTCCTCTCGAGTGGAGACGGCTAGGTCGGGGAACTTCTTGATTTGCACCAAGGGTGTGAAGGACCCTTTCGAAGTTCCAGAGGTGAGGTGTGATCAGCCTCGAGACGCCTCAGCGGAAATGGGCCTCATCTCGCCTGGAGGGGAGAACCTCCTGGATTTTCTTGAGTTGCGGCAGGTCTTCTCGAGTTACGACGGGGACCACAGGGACCCGCTCTGGTGGCCTCAGGAAAGGCCAGTCCCCATGCGTGTTGCTAGGGGACCTCTCGGGATTCCTCTCCCGTCCATGCCGGGGCCTCAGTCCTTGTGTGGAGTCGGGGCCGGAACCTGAGGATTGCTCTCCAGTGTTGCCATGGATCTTGGGGTGCTTCTGAGTCTCCCCAGGGGAGTCAGGCCTCGTCTCGAGTGGGGGCATGCACGTGCGCTTTCCTCCCGAGCTGCAGCAGTAGTGTCACGCTTCCTGTCACGTGGATCAAGGGATCTGTGGCTTTCCCTCGAGGCTGTCCCTCGAGGCTTTCCCACGAGGCTTTCCCACAGGGCTGTGCCACGTGCCACCTTGGTGTGAGTCGATCCTCGGCGTGAAAGACGAGCCGGTGAAGGGAAAAGAGGTTCCTCTGGAATGGACTGAGATATCTGGGGGACTCTTGGAATGGTGGCAGGACCCTGGAGTTTCTCTCGCCATTCCTGTTGAGGGGGCCTCCTCTTGAGATGCGACGGGAACGCTGGGAACTCTTTCCCGACGAAGCAGGGAAAGGATCCCTCATCTCGAGCTACGAGGCGGAAACGGGGCTCCTCTGGATGTGGGCGGGACCCTCGTGATTCCTCTCGAGTGGAGACGGCTAGGTCAGGGAACTTCTTGATTTGCACCAAGGGTGTGAAGGACCCTTTCGAAGTTCCAGAGGTGAGATGTGATCAGCCTCGAGACGCCTCAGCGGAAATGGGCCTCATCTCGCCTGGAGGGGAGAACCTCCTGGATTTTCTCGAGTTGCGGCAGGTCTTCTCGAGTTACGACGGGGACCTCAGGGACCCGCTCTGGTGGCCTCAGGAAAGGCCAGTCCCCATGCGTGTTGCTAGGGGACCTCTCGGGATTCCTCTCCCGTCCATGCCGGGGCCTCAGTCCTTGTGTGGAGTCGGGGCCGGAACCTGAGGATTCCTCTCCAGTGTTGCCATGGATCTTGGGGTGCTTCTGAGTCTCCCCAGGGGAGTCAGGCCTCGTCTCGAGTGGGGGCATGCACGTGCGCTTTCCTCCTGAGCTGCAGCAATCGTGTCACGCTTCCTGTCCCGTGGATCAAGGGATCTGTGGCTTTCCCTCGAGGCTGTCCCTCGAGGCTTTCCCACGAGGCTTTCCCACAGGGCTGTGCCACGTGCCACCTTGGTGTGAGTCGATCCTCGGCGTGAAAGACGAGCCGGTGAAGGGAAAAGAGGTTCCTCTGGAATGGACTGAGACATCTGGGGGACTCTTGGAATGGTGGCACGACCCTGGAGTTCCTCTCGCCGTTCCTGTTGAGAGGGCCTCCTCTTGAGATGCGACGGGAACGCCGGGAACTCTTTCCCGACGAAGCAGGGAAAGGATCCCTCATCTCGAGCTACGAGGCGGAAACGGGGCTCCTCTGGATGTGGGCGGGACCCTCGTGATTCCTCTCGAGTGGAGACGGCTAGGTCGGGGAACTTCTTGATTTGCACCAAGGGTGTGAAGGACCCTTTCGAAGTTCCAGAGGTGAGGTGTGATCAGCCTCGAGACGCCTCAGCGGAAATGGGCCTCATCTCGCCTGGAGGGGAGAACCTCCTGGATTTTCTCGAGTTGCGGCAGGTCTTCTCGAGTTAGGACGGGGACCGCAGGGACCCGCTCTGGTGGCCTCAGGAAAGGCCAGTCCCCATGCGAGTTGCTAGGGGACCTCTCGGGATTCCTCTCCCGTCCATGCCGGGGCCTCAGTCCTTGTGTGGAGTCGGGGCCGGAACCTGAGGATTGCTCTCCAGTGTTGCCATGGATCTTGGGGTGCTTCTGAGTCTCCCCAGGGCAGTCAGGCCTCGTCTCGAGTGGGGGCATGCACGTGCGCTTTCCTCCCGAGCTGCAGCAGTAGTGTCACGCTTCCTGTCACGTGGATCAAGGGATCTGTGGCTTTCCCTCGAGGCTGTCCCTCGAGGCTTTCCCACGAGGCTTTCCCACAGGGCTGTGCCACGTGCCACCTTGGTGTGAGTCGATCCTCGGCGTGAAAGACGAGCCGGTGAAGGGAAAAGAGGTTCCTCTGGAATGGACTGAGACATCTGGGGGACTCTTGGAATGGTGGACGACCTTGGAGTTCCTCTCGCCGTTCCTGTTGAGAGGGCCTCCTCTTGAGATGCGACGGGAACGCCGGGGACTCTTTCCCGACGAAGCAGGGAAAGGATCCCTCATCTCGAGGTACGAGGCGGAAACGGGGCTCCTCTGGATGTGGGCGGGACCCTCGTGATTCCTCTCGAGTGGAGACGGCTAGGTCGGGGAACTTCTTGATTTGCACCAAGGGTGTGAAGGACCCTTTCGAAGTTCCAGAGGTGAGGTGTGAACAGCCTCGAGACGCCTCAGCGGAAATGGGCCTCATCTCGCCTGGAGGGGAGAACCTCCTGGATTTTCTCGAGTTGCGGCAGGTCTTCTCGAGTTACGACGGGGACCTCAGGGACCCGCTCTGGTGGCCTCAGGAAAGGCCAGTCCCCATGCGTGTTGCTAGGGGACCTCTCGGGATTCCTCTCCCGTCCATGCCGGGGCCTCAGTCCTTGTGTGGAGTCGGGGCCGGAACCTGAGGATTGCTCTCCAGTGTTGCCATGGATCTTGGGGTGCTTCTGAGTCTCCCCAGGGGAGTCAGGCCTCGTCTCGAGTGGGGGCATGCACGTGCGCTTTCCTCCTGAGCTGCAGCAATCGTGTCACGCTTCCTGTCCCGTGGATCAAGGGATCTGTGGCTTTCCTACGAGGCTGTCCCTCGAGGCTTTCCCACGAGGCTTTCCCACAGGGCTGTGCCACGTGCCACCTTGGTGTGAGTCGATCCTCGGCGTGAAAGACGAGCCGGTGAAGGGAAAAGAGGTTCCTCTGGAATGGACTGAGACATCTGGGGGACTCTTGGAATGGTGGCACGACCCTGGAGTTCCTCTCGCCGTTCCTGTTGAGAGGGCCTCCTCTTGAGATGCGACGGGAACGCCGGGAACTCTTTCCCGACGAAGCAGGGAAAGGATCCCTCATCTCGAGCTACGAGGCGGAAACGGGGCTCCTCTGGATGTGGGCGGGACCCTCGTGATTCCTCTCGAGTGGAGACGGCTAGGTCGGGGAACTTCTTGATTTGCACCAAGGGTGTGAAGGACCCTTTCGAAGTTCCAGAGGTGAGGTGTGATCAGCCTCGAGACGCCTCAGCGGAAATGGGCCTCATCTCGCCTGGAGGGGAGAACCTCCTGGATTTTCTCGAGTTGCGGCAGGTCTTCTCGAGTTAGGACGGGGACCGCAGGGACCCGCTCTGGTGGCCTCAGGAAAGGCCAGTCCCCATGCGAGTTGCTAGGGGACCTCTCGGGATTCCTCTCCCGTCCATGCCGGGGCCTCAGTCCTTGTGTGGAGTCGGGGCCGGAACCTGAGGATTGCTCTCCAGTGTTGCCATGGATCTTGGGGTGCTTCTGAGTCTCCCCAGGGCAGTCAGGCCTCGTCTCGAGTGGGGGCATGCACGTGCGCTTTCCTCCCGAGCTGCAGCAGTAGTGTCACGCTTCCTGTCACGTGGATCAAGGGATCTGTGGCTTTCCCTCGAGGCTGTCCCTCGAGGCTTTCCCACGAGGCTTTCCCACAGGGCTGTGCCACGTGCCACCTTGGTGTGAGTCGATCCTCGGCGTGAAAGACGAGCCGGTGAAGGGAAAAGAGGTTCCTCTGGAATGGACTGAGACATCTGGGGGACTCTTGGAATGGTGGACGACCTTGGAGTTCCTCTCGCCGTTCCTGTTGAGAGGGCCTCCTCTTGAGATGCGACGGGAACGCCGGGGACTCTTTCCCGACGAAGCAGGGAAAGGATCCCTCATCTCGAGGTACGAGGCGGAAACGGGGCTCCTCTGGGTGTGGGCGGGACCCTCGTGATTCCTCTCGAGTGGAGACGGCTAGGTCGGGGAACTTCTTGATTTGCACCAAGGGTGTGAAGGACCCTTTCGAAGTTCCAGAGGTGAGGTGTGAACAGCCTCGAGACGCCTCAGCGGAAATGGGCCTCATCTCGCCTGGAGGGGAGAACCTCCTGGATTTTCTCGAGTTGCGGCAGGTCTTCTCGAGTTACGACGGGGACCTCAGGGACCCGCTCTGGTGGCCTCAGGAAAGGCCAGTCCCCATGCGTGTTGCTAGGGGACCTCTCGGGATTCCTCTCCCGTCCATGCCGGGGCCTCAGTCCTTGTGTGGAGTCGGGGCCGGAACCTGAGGATTCCTCTCCAGTGTTGCCATGGATCTTGGGGTGCTTCTGAGTCTCCCCAGGGGAGTCAGGCCTCGTCTCGAGTGGGGGCATGCACGTGCGCTTTCCTCCCGAGCTGCAGCAGTAGTGTCACTCTTCCTGTCACGTGGATCAAGGGATCTGTGGCTTTCCCTCGAGGCTGTCCCTCGAGACTTTCCCACGAGGCTTTCCCACAGGGCTGTGCCACGTGCCACCTTGGTGTGAGTCGATCCTCGGCGTGAAAGACGAGCCGGTGAAGCGAAAAGAGGTTCCTCTGGAATGGACTGAGACATCTGGGGGACTCTTGGAATGGTGGCACGACCCTGGAGTTCCTCTCGCCGTTCCTGTTGAGAGGGCCTCCTCTTGAGATGCGACGGGAACGCCGGGAACTCTTTCCCGACGAAGCAGGGAAAGGATCCCTCATCTCGAGCTACGAGGCGGAAACGAGGCTCCTCTGGATGTGGGCGGGACCCTCGTGATTCCTCTCGAGTGGAGACGGCTAGGTCGGGGAACTTCTTGATTTGCACCAAGGGTGTGAAGGAGCCTTTCGAAGTTCCAGAGGTGAGGTGTGATCAGCCTCGAGACGCCTCAGCGGAAATGGGCCTCATCTCGCCTGGAGGGGAGAACCTCCTGGATTTTCTCGAGTTGCGGCAGGTCTTCTCGAGTTAGGACGGGGACCGCAGGGACCCGCTCTGGTGGCCTCAGGAAAGGCCAGTCCCCATGCGAGTTGCTAGGGGACCTCTCGGGATTCCTCTCCCGTCCATGCCGGGGCCTCAGTCCTTGTGTGGAGTCGGGGCCGGAACCTGAGGATTGCTCTCCAGTGTTGCCATGGATCTTGGGGTGCTTCTGAGTCTCCCCAGGGCAGTCAGGCCTCGTCTCGAGTGGGGGCATGCACGTGCGCTTTCCTCCCGAGCTGCAGCAGTAGTGTCACGCTTCCTGTCACGTGGATCAAGGGATCTGTGGCTTTCCCTCGAGGCTGTCCCTCGAGGCTTTCCCACGAGGCTTTCCCACAGGGCTGTGCCACGTGCCACCTTGGTGTGAGTCGATCCTCGGCGTGAAAGACGAGCCGGTGAAGGGAAAAGAGGTTCCTCTGGAATGGACTGAGACATCTGGGGGACTCTTGGAATGGTGGACGACCTTGGAGTTCCTCTCGCCGTTCCTGTTGAGAGGGCCTCCTCTTGAGATGCGACGGGAACGCCGGGGACTCTTTCCCGACGAAGCAGGGAAAGGATCCCTCATCTCGAGGTACGAGGCGGAAACGGGGCTCCTCTGGATGTGGGCGGGACCCTCGTGATTCCTCTCGAGTGGAGACGGCTAGGTCGGGGAACTTCTTGATTTGCACCAAGGGTGTGAAGGACCCTTTCGAAGTTCCAGAGGTGAGGTGTGAACAGCCTCGAGACGCCTCAGCGGAAATGGGCCTCATCTCGCCTGGAGGGGAGAACCTCCTGGATTTTCTCGAGTTGCGGCAGGTCTTCTCGAGTTACGACGGGGACCTCAGGGACCCGCTCTGGTGGCCTCAGGAAAGGCCAGTCCCCATGCGTGTTGCTAGGGGACCTCTCGGGATTCCTCTCCCGTCCATGCCGGGGCCTCAGTCCTTGTGTGGAGTCGGGGCCGGAACCTGAGGATTCCTCTCCAGTGTTGCCATGGATCTTGGGGTGCTTCTGAGTCTCCCCAGGGGAGTCAGGCCTCGTCTCGAGTGGGGGCATGCACGTGCGCTTTCCTCCTGAGCTGCAGCAATCGTGTCACGCTTCCTGTCCCGTGGATCAAGGGATCTGTGGCTTTCCCTCGAGGCTGTCCCTCGAGGCTTTCCCACGAGGCTTTCCCACAGGGCTGTGCCACGTGCCACCTTGGTGTGAGTCGATCCTCGGCGTGAAAGACGAGCCGGTGAAGGGAAAAGAGGTTCCTCTGGAATGGACTGAGACATCTGGGGGACTCTTGGAATGGTGGCACGACCCTGGAGTTCCTCTCGCCGTTCCTGTTGAGAGGGCCTCCTCTTGAGATGCGACGGGAACGACGGGAACTCTTTCCCGACGAAGCAGGGAAAGGATCCCTCATCTCGAGCTACGAGGCGGAAACGGGGCTCCTCTGGATGTGGGCGGGACCCTCGTGATTCCTCTCGAGTGGAGACGGCTAGGTCGGGGAACTTCTTGATTTGCACCAAGGGTGTGAAGGACCCTTTCGAAGTTCCAGATGTGAGGTGTGATCAGCCTCGAGACGCCTCAGCGGAAATGGGCCTCATCTCGCCTGGAGGGTAGAACCTGCTGGATTTTCTCGAGTTGCGGCAGGTCTTCTCGAGTTACGACGGGGACCACAGGGACCCGCTCTGGTGGCCTCAGGAAAGGCCAGTCCCCATGCGTGTTGCTAGGGGACCTCTCGGGATTCCTCTCCCGTCCATGCCGGGGCCTCAGTCCTTGTGTGGAGTCGGGGCCGGAACCTGAGGATTGCTCTCCAGTGTTGCCATGGATCTTGGGGTGCTTCTGAGTCTCCCCAGGGGAGTCAGGCCTCGTCTCGAGTGGGGGCATGCACGTGCGCTTTCCTCCCGAGCTGCAGCAGTAGTGTCACGCTTCCTGTCACGTGGATCAAGGGATCTGTGGCTTTCCCTCGAGGCTGTCCCTCGAGGCTTTCCCACGAGGCTTTCCCACAGGGCTGTGCCACGTGCCACCTTGGTGTGAGTCGATCCTCGGCGTGAAAGACGAGCCGGTGAAGGGAAAAGAGGTTCCTCTGGAATGGACTGAGACATCTGGGGGACTCTTGGAATGGTGGCACGACCCTGGAGTTCCTCTCGCCGTTCCTGTTGAGAGGGCCTCCTCTTGAGATGCGACGGGAACGCCGGGAACTCTTTCCCGACGAAGCAGGGAAAGGATCCCTCATCTCGAGCTACGAGGCGGAAACGGGGCTCCTCTGGATGTGGGCGGGACCCTCGTGATTCCTCTCGAGTGGAGACGGCTAGGTCGGGGAACTTCTTGATTTGCACCAAGGGTGTGAAGGACCCTTTCGAAGTTCCAGAGGTGAGGTGTGATCAGCCTCGAGACGCCTCAGCGGAAATGGGCCTCATCTCGCCTGGAGGGGAGAACCTCCTGGATTTTCTTGAGTTGCGGCAGGTCTTCTCGAGTTACGACGGGGACCACAGGGACCCGCTCTGGTGGCCTCAGGAAAGGCCAGTCCCCATGCGTGTTGCTAGGGGACCTCTCGGGATTCCTCTCCCGTCCATGCCGGGGCCTCAGTCCTTGTGTGGAGTCGGGGCCGGAACCTGAGGATTGCTCTCCAGTGTTGCCATGGATCTTGGGGTGCTTCTGAGTCTCCCCAGGGGAGTCAGGCCTCGTCTCGAGTGGGGGCATGCACGTGCGCTTTCCTCCCGAGCTGCAGCAGTAGTGTCACGCTTCCTGTCACGTGGATCAAGGGATCTGTGGCTTTCCCTCGAGGCTGTCCCTCGAGGCTTTCCCACGAGGCTTTCCCACAGGGCTGTGCCACGTGCCACCTTGGTGTGAGTCGATCCTCGGCGTGAAAGACGAGCCGGTGAAGGGAAAAGAGGTTCCTCTGGAATGGACTGAGATATCTGGGGGACTCTTGGAATGGTGGCACGACCCTGGAGTTTCTCTCGCCATTCCTGTTGAGGGGGCCTCCTCTTGAGATGCGACGGGAACGCTGGGAACTCTTTCCCGACGAAGCAGGGAAAGGATCCCTCATCTCGAGCTACGAGGCGGAAACGGGGCTCCTCTGGATGTGGGCGGGACCCTCGTGATTCCTCTCGAGTGGAGACGGCTAGGTCAGGGAACTTCTTGATTTGCACCAAGGGTGTGAAGGACCCTTTCGAAGGTCCAGAGGTGAGATGTGATCAGCCTCGAGATGCCTCAGCGGAAATGGGCCTCATCTCGCCTGGAGGGGAGAACCTCCTGGATTTTCTCGAGCTGCGGCAGGTCTTCTCGAGTTACGACGGGGACCACAGGGACCCGCTCTGGTGGCCTCAGGAAAGGCCAGTCCCCATGCGTGTTGCTAGGGGACCTCTCGGGATTCCTCTCCCGTCCATGCCGGGGCCTCAGTCCTTGTGTGGAGTCGGGGCCGGAACCTGAGGATTCCTCTCCAGTGTTGCCATGGATCTTGGGGTGCTTCTGAGTCTCCCCAGGGGAGTCAGGCCTCGTCTCGAGTGGGGGCATGCACGTGCGCTTTCCTCCCGAGCTGCAGCAGTAGTGTCACGCTTCCTGTCACGTGGATCAAGGGATCTGTGGCTTTCCCTCGAGGCTGTCCCTCGAGACTTTCCCACGAGGCTTTCCCACAGGGCTGTGCCACGTGCCACCTTGGTGTGAGTCGATCCTCGGCGTGAAAGACGAGCCGGTGAAGGGAAAAGAGGTTCCTCTGGAATGGACTGAGACATCTGGGGGACTCTTGGAATGGTGGCACGACCCTGGAGTTCCTCTCGCCGTTCCTGTTGAGAGGGCCTCCTCTTGAGATGCGACGGGAACGCCGGGAACTCTTTCCCGACGAAGCAGGGAAAGGATCCCTCATCTCGAGATACGAGGCGGAAACGGGGCTCCTCTGGATGTGGGCGGGACCCTCGTGATTCCTCTCGAGTGGAGACGGCTAGGTCGGGGAACTTCTTGATTTGCACCAAGGGTGTGAAGGAGCCTTTCGAAGTTCCAGAGGTGAGGTGTGATCAGCCTCGAGACGCCTCAGCGGAAATGGGCCTCATCTCGCCTGGAGGGGAGAACCTCCTGGATTTTCTCGAGTTGCGGCAGGTCTTCTCGAGTTACGACGGGGACCACAGGGACCCGCTCTGGTGGCCTCAGGAAAGGCCAATCCCCATGCGTGTTGCTAGGGGACCTCTCGGGATTCCTCTCCCGTCCATGCCGGGGCCTCAGTCCTTGTGTGGAGTCGGGGCCGGAACCTGAGGATTGCTCTCCAGTGTTGCCATGGATCTTGGGGTGCTTCTGAGTCTCCCCAGGGGAGTCAGGCCTCGTCTCGAGTGGGGGCATGCACGTGCGCTTTCCTCCCGAGCTGCAGCAGTAGTGTCACGCTTCCTGTCACGTGGATCAAGGGATCTGTGGCTTTCCCTCGAGGCTGTCCCTCGAGGCTTTCCCACGAGGCTTTCCCACAGGGCTGTGCCACGTGCCACCTTGGTGTGAGTCGATCCTCGGCGTGAAAGACGAGCCGGTGAAGGGAAAAGAGGTTCCTCTGGAATGGACTGAGACATCTGGGGGACTCTTGGAATGGTGGCACGACCCTGGAGTTCCTCTCGCCGTTCCTGTTGAGAGGGCCTCCTCTTGAGATGCGACGGGAACGCCGGGAACTCTTTCCCGACGAAGCAGGGAAAGGATCCCTCATCTCGAGCTACGAGGCGGAAACGGGGCTCCTCTGGATGTGGGCGGGACCCTCGTGATTCCTCTCGAGTGGAGACGGCTAGGTCGGGGAACTTCTTGATTTGCACCAAGGGTGTGAAGGAGCCTTTCGAAGTTCCAGAGGTGAGGTGTGATCAGCCTCGAGACGCCTCAGCGGAAATGG
Source organism: Budorcas taxicolor (assembly GCF_023091745.1). Taxonomy (NCBI): domain Eukaryota; kingdom Metazoa; phylum Chordata; class Mammalia; order Artiodactyla; family Bovidae; genus Budorcas; species Budorcas taxicolor. Next base: position 74,888 of record NW_026292528.1, read on the forward strand.
GCCTCATCTCGCCTGGAGGGGAGAACCTCCTGGATTTTCTTGAGTTGCGGCAGGTCTTCTCGAGTTACGACGGGGACCACAGGGACCCGCTCTGGTGGCCTCAGGAAAGGCCAGTCCCCATGCGTGTTGCTAGGGGACCTCTCGGGATTCCTCTCCCGTCCATGCCGGGGCCTCAGTCCTTGTGTGGAGTCGGGGCCGGAACCTGAGGATTGCTCTCCAGTGTTGCCATGGATCTTGGGGTGCTTCTGAGTCTCCCCAGGGGAGTCAGGCCTCGTCTCGAGTGGGGGCATGCACGTGCGCTTTCCTCCTGAGCTGCAGCAGTAGTGTCACGCTTCCTGTCACGTGGATCAAGGGATCTGTGGCTTTCCCTCGAGGCTGTCCCTCGAGGCTTTCCCACGAGGCTTTCCCACAGGGCTGTGCCACGTGCCACCTTGGTGTGAGTCGATCCTCGGCGTGAAAGACGAGCCGGTGAAGGGAAAAGAGGTTCCTCTGGAATGGACTGAGATATCTGGGGGACTCTTGGAATGGTGGCACGACCCTGGAGTTTCTCTCGCCATTCCTGTTGAGGGGGCCTCCTCTTGAGATGCGACGGGAACGCTGGGAACTCTTTCCCGACGAAGCAGGGAAAGGATCACTCATCTCGAGCTACGAGGCGGAAACGGGGCTCCTCTGGATGTGGGCGGGACCCTCGTGATTCCTCTCGAGTGGAGACGGCTAGGTCAGGGAACTTCTTGATTTGCACCAAGGGTGTGAAGGACCCTTTCGAAGTTCCAGAGGTGAGATGTGATCAGCCTCGAGATGCCTCAGCGGAAATGGGCCTCATCTCGCCTGGAGGGGAGAACCTCCTGGATTTTCTCGAGCTGCGGCAGGTCTTCTCGAGTTACGACGGGGACCACAGGGACCCGCTCTGGTGGCCTCAGGAAAGGCCAGTCCCCATGCGTGTTGCTAGGGGACCTCTCGGGATTCCTCTCCCGTCCATGCCGGGGCCTCAGTCCTTGTGTGGAGTCGGGGCCGGAACCTGAGGATTCCTCTCCAGTGTTGCCATGGATCTTGGGGTGCTTCTGAGTCTCCCCAGGGGAGTCAGGCCTCGTCTCGAGTGGGGGCATGCACGTGCGCTTTCCTCCCGAGCTGCAGCAGTAGTGTCACGCTTCCTGTCACGTGGATCAAGGGATCTGTGGCTTTCCCTCGAGGCTGTCCCTCGAGACTTTCCCACGAGGCTTTCCCACAGGGCTGTGCCACGTGCCACCTTGGTGTGAGTCGATCCTCGGCGTGAAAGACGAGCCGGTGAAGGGAAAAGAGGTTCCTCTGGAATGGACTGAGACATCTGGGGGACTCTTGGAATGGTGGCACGACCCTGGAGTTCCTCTCGCCGTTCCTGTTGAGAGGGCCTCCTCTTGAGATGCGACGGGAACGCCGGGAACTCTTTCCCGACGAAGCAGGGAAAGGATCCCTCATCTCGAGCTACGAGGCGGAAACGGGGCTCCTCTGGATGTGGGCGGGACCCTCGTGATTCCTCTCGAGTGGAGACGGCTAGGTCGGGGAACTTCTTGATTTGCACCAAGGGTGTGAAGGAGCCTTTCGAAGTTCCAGAGGTGAGGTGTGATCAGCCTCGAGACGCCTCAGCGGAAATGGGCCTCATCTCGCCTGGAGGGGAGAATCTCCTGGATTTTCTCGAGTTGAGGCAGGTCTTCTCGAGTTACGACGGGGACCACAGGGACCCGCTCTGGTGGCCTCAGGAAAGGCCAATCCCCATGCGTGTTGCTAGGGGACCTCTCGGGATTCCTCTCCCGTCCATGCCGGGGCCTCAGTCCTTGTGTGGAGTCGGGGCCGGAACCTGAGGATTGCTCTCCAGTGTTGCCATGGATCTTGGGGTGCTTCTGAGTCTCCCCAGGGGAGTCAGGCCTCGTCTCGAGTGGGGGCATGCACGTGCGCTTTCCTCCCGAGCTGCAGCAGTAGTGTCACGCTTCCTGTCACGTGGATCAAGGGATCTGTGGCTTTCCCTCGAGGCTGTCCCTCGAGGCTTTCCCACGAGGCTTTCCCACAGGGCTGTGCCACGTGCCACCTTGGTGTGAGTCGATCCTCGGCGTGAAAGACGAGCCGGTGAAGGGAAAAGAGGTTCCTCTGGAATGGACTGAGACATCTGGGGGACTCTTGGAATGGTGGCACGACCCTGGAGTTCCTCTCGCCGTTCCTGTTGAGAGGGCCTCCTCTTGAGATGCGACGGGAACGCCGGGAACTCTTTCCCGACGAAGCAGGGAAAGGATCCCTCATCTCGAGCTACGAGGCGGAAACGGGGCTCCTCTGGATGTGGGCGGGACCGTGATTCCTCTCGAGTGGAGACGGCTAGGTCGGGGACTTCTTGATTTGCACCAAGGGTGTGAAGGACCCTTTCGAGTTCCAGAGGTGAGGTGTGATCAGCCTCGAGACGCCTCAGCGGAATGGGCCTCATCTCGCCTGGAGGGGAGAACCTCCTGGATTTTCTCGAGTTGCGGCATGTCTTCTCGAGTTACGACGGGGACCTCAGGGACCCGCTCTGTGGCCTCAGGAAAGGCCAGAGGCCAGTCCCCATGCGAGTTGCTAGGGGACCTCTCGGGATTCCTCTCCCGTCCATGCCGGGGCCTCATTCCTTGTGTGGAGTCGGGGCCGGAACCTGAGGATAGCTCTCCAGTGTTGCCATGGATCTTGGGGTGCTTCTGAGTCTCCCCAGGGGAGTTAGGCCTCGTCTCGAGTAGGGGCATGCACGTGCGCTTTCCTCCCGAGCTGCAGCAGTAGTGTCACGCTTCCTGTCACGTGGATCAAGGGATCTGTGGCTTTCCCTCGAGGCTGTCCCTCGAGGCTTTCCCACGAGGCTTTCCCACAGGGCTGTGCCACGTGCCACCTTGGTGTGAGTTGATCCTCGGCGTGAAAGACGAGCCGGTGAAGGGAAAAGAGGTTCCTCTGGAATGGACTGAGACATCTGGGGGACTCTTGGAATGGTGGCACGACCCTGGAGTTCCTCTCGCCGTTCCTGTTGAGAGGGCCTCCTCTTGAGATGCGACGGGAACGCCGGGAACTCTTTCCCGACGAAGCAGGGAAAGGATCCCTCATCTCGAGCTACGAGGCGGAAACGGGGCTCCTCTGGATGTGGGCGGGACCCTCGTGATTCCTCTCGAGTGGAGACGGCTAGGTCGGGGAACTTCTTGATTTGCACCATGGGTGTGAAGGACCCTTTCGAAGTTCCAGAGGTGAGGTGTGATCAGCCTCGAGACGCCTCAGCGGAAATGGGCCTCATCTCGCCTGGAGGGGAGAACCTCCTGGATTTTCTCGAGTTGCGGCAGGTCTTCTCGAGTTACGACGGGGACCTCAGTGACCCGCTCTGGTGGCCTCAGGAAAGGCCAGTCCCCATGCGAGTTGCTAGGGGACCTCTCGGGATTCCTCTCCCGTCCATCCGGGGCCTCATTCCTTGTGTGGAGTCGGGGCCGGAACCTGAGGATTGCTCTCCAGTGTTGCCATGGATCTTGGGGTGCTTCTGAGTCTCCCCAGGGGAGTCAGGCCTCGTCTCGAGTGGGGGCATGCACGTGCGCTTTCCTCCCGAGCTGCAGCAGTAGTGTCACGCTTCCTGTCACGTGGATCAAGGGATCTGTGGCTTTCCCTCGAGGCTGTCCCTCGAGGCTTTCCCACGAGGCTTTCCCACAGGGCTGTGCCACGTGCCACCTTGGTGTGAGTCGATCCTCGGCGTGAAAGACGAGCCGGTGAAGGGAAAAGAGGTTCCTCTGGAATGGACTGAGACATCTGGGGGACTCTTGGAATGGTGGCACGACCCTGGAGTTCCTCTCGCCGTTCCTGTTGAGAGGGCCTCCTCTTGAGATGCGACGGGAACGCCGGGAACTCTTTCCCGACGAAGCAGGGAAAGGATCCCTCATCTCGAGCTACGAGGCGGAACGGGGCTCCTCTGGATGTGGGCGGGACCCTCGTGATTCCTCTCGAGTGGAGACGGCTAGGTCGGGGAACTTCTTGATTTGCACCAAGGGTGTGAAGGACCCTTTCGAAGTTCCAGAGGTGAGGTGTGATCAGCCTCGAGACGCCTCAGCGGAAATGGGCCTCATCTCGCCTGGAGGGGAGAACCTCCTGGATTTTCTCGAGTTGCGGCAGGTCTTCTCGAGTTAGGACGGGGACCTCAGGGACCCGCTCTGGTGGCCTCATGAAAGGCCAGTCCCCATGCGAGTTGCTAGGGGACCTCTCGGGATTCCTCTCCCGTCCATGCCGGGGCCTCATTCCTTGTGTGGAGTCGGGGCCGGATCCTGAGGATTGCTCTCCAGTGTTGCCATGGATCTTGGGGTGCTTCTGAGTCTCCCCAGGGGAGTCAGGCCTCGTCTCGAGTGGGGGCATGCACGTGCGCTTTCCTCCCGAGCTGCAGCAGTAGTGTCACGCTTCCTGTCACGTGGATCAAGGGATCTGTGGCTTTCCCTCGAGGCTGTCCCTCGAGGCTTTCCCACGAGGCTTTCCCACAGGGCTGTGCCACGTGCCACCTTGGTGTGAGTCGATCCTCGGCGTGAAAGACGAGCCGGTGAAGGGAAAAGAGGTTCCTCTGGAATGGACTGAGACATCTGGGGGACTCTTGGAATGGTGGCACGACCCTGGAGTTCCTCTCGCCGTTCCTGTTGAGAGGGCCTCCTCTTGAGATGCGACGGGAACGCCGGGAACTCTTTCCCGACGAAGCAGGGAAAGGATCCCTCATCTCGAGCTACGAGGCGGAAACGGGGCTCCTCTGGATGTGGGCGGGACCCTCGTGATTCCTCTCGAGTGGAGACGGCTAGGTCGGGGAACTTCTTGATTTGCACCAAGGGTGTGAAGGACCCTTTCGAAGTTCCAGAGGTGAGGTGTGATCAGCCTCGAGACGCCTCAGCGGAAATGGGCCTCATCTCGCCTGGAGGGGAGAACCTCCTGGATTTTCTCGAGTTGCGGCAGGTCTTCTCGAGTTAGGACGGGGACCGCAGGGACCCGCTCTGGTGGCCTCAGGAAAGGCCAGTCCCCATGCGAGTTGCTAGGGGACCTCTCGGGATTCCTCTCCCGTCCATGCCGGGGCCTCAGTCCTTGTGTGGAGTCGGGGCCGGAACCTGAGGATTGCTCTCCAGTGTTGCCATGGATCTTGGGGTGCTTCTGAGTCTCCCCAGGGCAGTCAGGCCTCGTCTCGAGTGGGGGCATGCACGTGCGCTTTCCTCCCGAGCTGCAGCAGTAGTGTCACGCTTCCTGTCACGTGGATCAAGGGATCTGTGGCTTTCCCTCGAGGCTGTCCCTCGAGGCTTTCCCACGAGGCTTTCCCACAGGGCTGTGCCACGTGCCACCTTGGTGTGAGTCGATCCTCGGCGTGAAAGACGAGCCGGTGAAGGGAAAAGAGGTTCCTCTGGAATGGACTGAGACATCTGGGGGACTCTTGGAATGGTGGACGACCTTGGAGTTCCTCTCGCCGTTCCTGTTGAGAGGGCCTCCTCTTGAGATGCGACGGGAACGCCGGGGACTCTTTCCCGACGAAGCAGGGAAAGGATCCCTCATCTCGAGGTACGAGGCGGAAACGGGGCTCCTCTGGATGTGGGCGGGACCCTCGTGATTCCTCTCGAGTGGAGACGGCTAGGTCGGGGAACTTCTTGATTTGCACCAAGGGTGTGAAGGACCCTTTCGAAGTTCCAGAGGTGAGGTGTGAACAGCCTCGAGACGCCTCAGCGGAAATGGGCCTCATCTCGCCTGGAGGGGAGAACCTCCTGGATTTCTCGAGTTGCGGCAGGTCTTCTCGAGTTACGACGGGGACCTCAGGGACCCGCTCTCGTGGCCTCAGGAAAGGCCAGTCCCCATGCGTGTTGCTAGGGGACCTCTCGGGATTCCTCTCCCGTCCATGCCGGGGCCTCAGTCCTTGTGTGGAGTCGGGGCCGGAACCTGAGGATTCCTCTCCAGTGTTGCCATGGATCTTGGGGGTGCTTCTGAGTCTCCCCAGGGGAGTCAGGCCTCGTCTCGAGTGGGGGCATGCACGTGCGCTTTCCTCCTGAGCTGCAGCAATCGTGTCACGCTTCCTGTCCCGTGGATCAAGGGATCTGTGGCTTTCCCTCGAGGCTGTCCCTCGAGGCTTTCCCACGAGGCTTTCCCACAGGGCTGTGCCACGTGCCACCTTGGTGTGAGTCGATCCTCGGCGTGAAAGACGAGCCGGTGAAGGGAAAAGAGGTTCCTCTGGAATGGACTGAGACATCTGGGGGACTCTTGGAATGGTGGCACGACCCTGGAGTTCCTCTCGCCGTTCCTGTTGAGAGGGCCTCCTCTTGAGATGCGACGGGAACGACGGGAACTCTTTCCCGACGAAGCAGGGAAAGGATCCCTCATCTCGAGCTACGAGGCTGAAACGGGGCTCCTCTGGATGTGGGCGGGACCCTCGTGATTCCTCTCGAGTGGAGACGGCTAGGTCGGGGAACTTCTTGATTTGCACCAAGGGTGTGAAGGACCCTTTCGAAGTTCCAGATGTGAGGTGTGATCAGCCTCGAGACGCCTCAGCGGAAATGGGCCTCATCTCGCCTGGAGGGTAGAACCTGCTGGATTTTCTCGAGTTGCGGCAGGTCTTCTCGAGTTACGACGGGGACCACAGGGACCCGCTCTGGTGGCCTCAGGAAAGGCCAGTCCCCATGCGTGTTGCTAGGGGACCTCTCGGGATTCCTCTCCCGTCCATGCCGGGGCCTCAGTCCTTGTGTGGAGTCGGGGCCGGAACCTGAGGATTGCTCTCCAGTGTTGCCATGGATCTTGGGGTGCTTCTGAGTCTCCCCAGGGGAGTCAGGCCTCGTCTCGAGTGGGGGCATGCACGTGCGCTTTCCTCCCGAGCTGCAGCAGTAGTGTCACGCTTCCTGTCACGTGGATCAAGGGATCTGTGGCTTTCCCTCGAGGCTGTCCCTCGAGGCTTTCCCACGAGGCTTTCCCACAGGGCTGTGCCACGTGCCACCTTGGTGTGAGTCGATCCTCGGCGTGAAAGACGAGCCGGTGAAGGGAAAAGAGGTTCCTCTGGAATGGACTGAGACATCTGGGGGACTCTTGGAATGGTGGCACGACCCTGGAGTTCCTCTCGCCGTTCCTGTTGAGAGGGCCTCCTCTTGAGATGCGACGGGAACGCCGGGAACTCTTTCCCGACGAAGCAGGGAAAGGATCCCTCATCTCGAGCTACGAGGCGGAAACGGGGCTCCTCTGGATGTGGGCGGGACCCTCGTGATTCCTCTCGAGTGGAGACGGCTAGGTCGGGGAACTTCTTGATTTGCACCAAGGGTGTGAAGGACCCTTTCGAAGTTCCAGAGGTGAGGTGTGATCAGCCTCGAGACGCCTCAGCGGAAATGGGCCTCATCTCGCCTGGAGGGGAGAACCTCCTGGATTTTCTTGAGTTGCGGCAGGTCTTCTCGAGTTACGACGGGGACCACAGGGACCCGCTCTGGTGGCCTCAGGAAAGGCCAGTCCCCATGCGTGTTGCTAGGGGACCTCTCGGGATTCCTCTCCCGTCCATGCCGGGGCCTCAGTCCTTGTGTGGAGTCGGGGCCGGAACCTGAGGATTGCTCTCCAGTGTTGCCATGGATCTTGGGCTGCTTCTGAGTCTCCCCAGGGGAGTCAGGCCTCGTCTCGAGTGGGGGCATGCACGTGCGCTTTCCTCCCGAGCTGCAGCAGTAGTGTCACGCTTCCTGTCACGTGGATCAAGGGATCTGTGGCTTTCCCTCGAGGCTGTCCCTCGAGGCTTTCCCACGAGGCTTTCCCACAGGGCTGTGCCACGTGCCACCTTGGTGTGAGTCGATCCTCGGCGTGAAAGACGAGCCGGTGAAGGGAAAAGAGGTTCCTCTGGAATGGACTGAGATATCTGGGGGACTCTTGGAATGGTGGCACGACCCTGGAGTTTCTCTCGCCATTCCTGTTGAGGGGGCCTCCTCTTGAGATGCGACGGGAACGCTGGGAACTCTTTCCCGACGAAGCAGGGAAAGGATCCCTCATCTCGAGCTACGAGGCGGAAACGGGGCTCCTCTGGATGTGGGCGGGACCCTCGTGATTCCTCTCGAGTGGAGACGGCTAGGTCAGGGAACTTCTTGATTTGCACCAAGGGTGTGAAGGACCCTTTCGAAGGTCCAGAGGTGAGATGTGATCAGCCTCGAGATGCCTCAGCGGAAATGGGCCTCATCTCGCCTGGAGGGGAGAACCTCCTGGATTTTCTCGAGCTGCGGCAGGTCTTCTCGAGTTACGACGGGGACCACAGGGACCCGCTCTGGTGGCCTCAGGAAAGGCCAGTCCCCATGCGTGTTGCTAGGGGACCTCTCGGGATTCCTCTCCCGTCCATGCCGGGGCCTCAGTCCTTGTGTGGAGTCGGGGCCGGAACCTGAGGATTCCTCTCCAGTGTTGCCATGGATCTTGGGGTGCTTCTGAGTCTCCCCAGGGGAGTCAGGCCTCGTCTCGAGTGGGGGCATGCACGTGCGCTTTCCTCCCGAGCTGCAGCAGTAGTGTCACGCTTCCTGTCACGTGGATCAAGGGATCTGTGGCTTTCCCTCGAGGCTGTCCCTCGAGACTTTCCCACGAGGCTTTCCCACAGGGCTGTGCCACGTGCCACCTTGGTGTGAGTCGATCCTCGGCGTGAAAGACGAGCCGGTGAAGGGAAAAGAGGTTCCTCTGGAATGGACTGAGACATCTGGGGGACTCTTGGAATGGTGGCACGACCCTGGAGTTCCTCTCGCCGTTCCTGTTGAGAGGGCCTCCTCTTGAGATGCGACGGGAACGCCGGGAACTCTTTCCCGACGAAGCAGGGAAAGGATCCCTCATCTCGAGCTACGAGGCGGAAACGGGGCTCCTCTGGATGTGGGCGGGACCCTCGTGATTCCTCTCGAGTGGAGACGGCTAGGTCGGGGAACTTCTTGATTTGCACCAAGGGTGTGAAGGAGCCTTTCGAAGTTCCAGAGGTGAGGTGTGATCAGCCTCGAGACGCCTCAGCGGAAATGGGCCTCATATCGCCTGGAGGGGAGAACCTCCTGGATTTTCTCGAGTTGCGGCAGGTCTTCTCGAGTTACGACGGGGACCACAGGGAACCGCTCTGGTGGCCTCAGGAAAGGCCAATCCCCATGCGTGTTGCTAGGGGACCTCTCGGGATTCCTCTCCCGTCCATGCCGGGGCCTCAGTCCTTGTGTGGAGTCGGGGCCGGAACCTGAGGATTGCTCTCCAGTGTTGCCATGGATCTTGGGGTGCTTCTGAGTCTCCCCAGGGGAGTCAGGCCTCGTCTCGAGTGGGGGCATGCACGTGCGTTTTCCTCCCGAGCTGCAGCAGTAGTGTCACGCTTCCTGTCACGTGGATCAAGGGATCTGTGGCTTTCCCTCGAGGCTGTCCCTCGAGGCTTTCCCACGAGGCTTTCCCACAGGGCTGTGCCACGTGCCACCTTGGTGTGAGTCGATCCTCGGCGTGAAAGACGAGCCGGTGAAGGGAAAAGAGGTTCCTCTGGAATGGACTGAGACATCTGGGGGACTCTTGGAATGGTGGCACGACCCTGGAGTTCCTCTCGCCGTTCCTGTTGAGAGGGCCTCCTCTTGAGATGCGACGGGAACGCCGGGAACTCTTTCCCGACGAAGCAGGGAAAGGATCCCTCATCTCGAGCTACGAGGCGGAAACGGGGCTCCTCTGGATGTGGGCGGGACCCTCGTGATTCCTCTCGAGTGGAGACGGCTAGGTCGGGGAACTTCTTGATTTGCACCAAGGGTGTGAAGGACCCTTTCGAAGTTCCAGAGGTGAGGTGTGATCAGCCTCGAGACGCCTCAGCGGAAATGGGCCTCATCTCGCCTGGAGGGGAGAACCTCCTGGATTTTCTTGAGTTGCGGCAGGTCTTCTCGAGTTACGACGGGGACCACAGGGACCCGCTCTGGTGGCCTCAGGAAAGGCCAGTCCCCATGCGTGTTGCTAGGGGACCTCTCGGGATTCCTCTCCCGTCCATGCCGGTGCCTCAGTCCTTGTGTGGAGTCGGGGCCGGAACCTGAGGATTGCTCTCCAGTGTTGCCATGGATCTTGGGGTGCTTCTGAGTCTCCCCAGGGGAGTCAGGCCTCGTCTCGAGTGGGGGCATGCACGTGCGCTTTCCTCCCGAGCTGCAGCAGTAGTGTCACGCTTCCTGTCACGTGGATCAAGGGATCTGTGGCTTTCCCTCGAGGCTGTCCCTCGAGGCTTTCCCACGAGGCTTTCCCACAGGGCTGTGCCACGTGCCACCTTGGTGTGAGTCGATCCTCGGCGTGAAAGACGAGCCGGTGAAGGGAAAAGAGGTTCCTCTGGAATGGACTGAGATATCTGGGGGACTCTTGGAATGGTGGCACGACCCTGGAGTTTCTCTCGCCATTCCTGTTGAGGGGGCCTCCTCTTGAGATGCGACGGGAACGCTGGGAACTCTTTCCCGACGAAGCAGGGAAAGGATCCCTCATCTCGAGCTACGAGGCGGAAACGGGGCTCCTCTGGATGTGGGCGGGACCCTCGTGATTCCTCTCGAGTGGAGACGGCTAGGTCGGGGAACTTCTTGATTTGCACCAAGGGTGTGAAGGACCCTTTCGAAGTTCCAGAGGTGAGATGTGATCAGCCTCGAGACGCCTCAGCGGAAATGGGCCTCATCTCGCCTGGAGGGGAGAACCTCCTGGATTTTCTCGAGCTGCGGCAGGTCTTCTCGAGTTACGACGGGGACCACAGGGACCCGCTCTGGTGGCCTCAGGAAAGGCCAGTCCCCATGCGTGTTGCTAGGGGACCTCTCGGGATTCCTCTCCCGTCCATGCCGGGGCCTCAGTCCTTGTGTGGAGTCGGGGCCGGAACCTGAGGATTCCTCTCCAGTGTTGCCATGGATCTTGGGGTGCTTCTGAGTCTCCCCAGGGGAGTCAGGCCTCGTCTCGAGTGGGGGCATGCACGTGCGCTTTCCTCCCGAGCTGCAGCAGTAGTGTCACTCTTCCTGTCACGTGGATCAAGGGATCTGTGGCTTTCCCTCGAGGCTGTCCCTCGAGACTTTCCCACGAGGCTTTCCCACAGGGCTGTGCCACGTGCCACCTTGGTGTGAGTCGATCCTCGGCGTGAAAGACGAGCCGGTGAAGGGAAAAGAGGTTCCTCTGGAATGGACTGAGACATCTGGGGGACTCTTGGAATGGTGGCACGACCCTGGAGTTCCTCTCGCCGTTCCGGTTGAGAGGGCCTCCTCTTGAGATGCGACGGGAACGCCGGGAACTCTTTCCCGACGAAGCAGGGAAAGGATCCCTCATCTCGAGCTACGAGGCGGAAACGGGGCTCCTCTGGATGTGGGCGGGACCCTCGTGACTCCTCTCGAGTGGAGACGGCTAGGTCGGGGAACTTCTTGATTTGCACCAAGGGTGTGAAGGACCCTTTCGAAGTTCCA